>NW_020448074.1:1204490-1469070 GCF_003343035.1 Apteryx rowi
TTCACTGTGAGGGTGACAGAGCACTGGAACAGGTTGCCCAGAGAGGTTGTGGAGTCTCCTTCTCTGGAGATATTCAAAACACGCCTGGACGCGATCCTGTGCAACATGCTCTAGGTGACCCTGCTTGAGCAGGGGGGTTGGACTAGATGATCTCCAGAGGTCCTTCCAACCTCAGCGATTCTGTGATTCTGTGATTCTGTTTCCTAGCTGGCCTTGGAAATTTAAAAAACAGGTGCTTTACATTTTAATAATATGTAATACTAAATTGAGAAAACATTTTTCTAAAAAATTCTTTAATAATTAAGTGTTGTAGATTGCAGCATTTTCAAGATATGTGATATCACATATATCAACAAATTTATTACTACTTTACTAAAAACAGTTGACAATAAGAAATATTTTTCTAAGAAAATAACAAAAAGATTTAAATCTGTGACATAATCCATATTAAAAAGGTAGTAAGGAATGATGTTTTTAAAAAAACATAGTGACATCAAAAGAAATCATATATATAGTTTTTATGTGTATTTATAGCTGGGATAGTTAAAAGAATTATGGAGTGGGAGGAATACATTTGTATTCTACACTTCCGTGAAAAATCAGAAAAATCTGTTTGTCTTTATTATTTGCATTCAGATTCTGAAGGCAATATAATGTGCTGATTTCATCAGCTTTTTGGTTTGATACTCTGTCTGGAATTATATGGTCCTTGCCAGGCTGTCTTCTAATTCATTCCTATTTGGTAATGCAATTCAAAGTACAAAGTAAAGCACAGAGACTATGAAGAAAAACAGAAATATAAATAAGACCTAAAGACTTGTAGCATCCAAAACTTTATACTACAAGATACTTTAGATATTAGTATCACAGGAATAGCTTTGCTTTTTGTGTTTCGTGGTCAGGAGGCTGCATTTAGGACTAGTCAGTGCTATGCAATCTGTGCATAGTTGACATAAAACTGATAGGAAGTAGAAAACTCAGTAGAGCCAGCTCCGTATAACGTTTTGTTGTTCATTGACATTAGAATTTGCATGCAACCTTGTGAAGGAAAACTTGCAGATAACAAACAGAAACAAATGGAAAAAGGCATAGTAAGACCAGGATCATAAAAGCTAGATATTTTTAATCATTTCTGTTATGTCACTTGAACAAAAATTATATGATGAGCATAATCAGAATTTATAATGCTACAGTAATTACACTGCCTCTTTCCCTCACAGGTTATCAACAACTAGCAGTTCACTACTTGGAATGAATACCAATGGCTCAGATGAATATTTCCAATCTACAAACCATGCAGAGCAAACTTTCCGCAAAATGGAAAATTACCTCCAGCAGAAACAGCTGTGTGACGTTCTCCTCATAGCTGGAGACCAAAAGATTCCAGCTCACAGGTACATTTCCCATTATTGTTTACAAGGCTTCAAAGCCTGAAATTTCCAAATGCTATGATAATTTATGCTTGCCCTGTCTAGCTATGAATGAATGGTTACTATAATTAGCACATCAACTAACAGAATAAAGTAATGTGATCAGAATTTCATATTCATTATTTCAGGTAGAAAGAAACTCAAATATGAACCACTGATATTGCCCGTCCTCTCTTCTTGCTGCTGTCAAACTATAGACAGCAGTGAAGCAAAACTGCACAAACAAGCACTCTGAAAATTAGATTACTAATTACCCTTTTAACTTTATTACTCACTACTGTAAGATTCAAGTCCTATACTAAAGATAATGTTTCTTTTACACACACAATTTATTATATAATAATACTGAATTTCATGCTTGCTATTGAGATTATGAAGTAATTTGCATTCCTCCTAAAATGCTTCTATTTCAAGGTTGGTCCTCAGTGCAGTGTCTGATTATTTTGCTGCAATGTTTACTAATGATGTGCGTGAAGCAAAACAAGAAGAGATCAAAATGGAGGGTGTAGACCCAGATGCGCTGAAAGCTTTGGTGCGCTATGCCTACACAGGTAATTCTTCCTCCCTAAACTACATTTGTTTTGTTAAGGAAGATAAAAAACTATTAAATGCGTACATAATTTTCACTTCTTCCATTTCATACATTCCATACATTTCTTAAATATAGGCATAGATCATGCATATTTAATGCATACCTTTCTCTAAAGATGATGAATAAATATTACTTAATAAATATGTTCTGATAAAATAATCCTTATTTTGAAGGCAGATAATAACAGATACCTGATGTTCACATAACTTATTGCAGAAGATATACAGAAATATAAACATATAAATCCATTATTAGGACATCATCTTCCTCTAACTAGATAAAAATTATTTTAGCAATTTAAATGAGAGAAGATGATATTTTGCTGGTTGCTCACTGTGTGTATTGAAAGAGAGAAGGGTATTATGAACCATCCTGTCATGAATAGCCATAGAAATGGTTTGGCTGGGTGGCAGGAATATGATCACACCTAAGAATAGAACAACTTTTAGGATGAGAAAGTGCCACCACATTTTAGATGTGTTTATTAGTTCTCTTTAAAAATTACAGAGATTTTATCCTAATGAAATTAAAATATTTTATTTTAATACCAAAAAATAATGTCTATATTTTTTCCCTAATTTCTTTTCTTCCATTTTCAAAGTTTACCCCTGTGCTTGCTGGATTGCTTAATGCTTGAACCAATAGCCAAAAAGACCAAATCAGAGAACTCCAAAATGCCTTTCAGCTGCTCTATAATGAGCAGAGAAAAATGCTGTAGAACATAGCTGTTATGTTAGTATATATTACAATTAAAAATACCCAGATCATTCAAACCTGTGCAGATTCTGGAAGCCTGCAGGTTCTGGTGTTTGGCAAGACACTCTATCCAGATGGCAGCTACTCCAGCCAGGAAAGTAAAAGAGAAACTCCCTTCCTCCCACCAAACTATGTAGTTCTGCAAAAAATGCCCACATCTCGAAAGGAGAGAATTACTCCTCCAGAATGTAACAACTCCTAACTGACCAGAATAACAACCTTCTGAATTTATGAACATTTGCTAGGTAAACTGATCTATCCGCTCAGTTAATGTCTAATAACAATAACATTCCCTAGTTCTTTCACCATCTGATGTCCCATGCAAGGCATTGCTTGCTTGCTTGCTTTTGAATGAAATAACTCTCCACAACACCCATATTGAGACAGAGAGGTTGGAAGAAGTATCATAGGTATCTATTTATGTCTTTATAGTAATTTAAAAGGTGTTAGTATTAAAAAAAAATTCAAAGAAAATCAAAGACCCAATATATTTACTATATTGCTATTAGCAAAAACGTGAAAAATAGATTTCTTTCACTTGCTAAGTAAGGCACTTCAGAAATCTAGTCTACTGCGTAAAGAGATAAATCTCCAGAAAGACAAGCAATCTGCAAATCAGATTGGAAACAGAAGTTTCTACACACCAAATAGACTCCTCTTATGTTTGTGGGTACAAACAAGGGGATAATCACAGGCTTGAGGCTGCATAACATCTGTAAAGAGGGGATATTATTGCACTGAATTAGCATATATTACCCGAGGAAATGGATTAGTACAAGCACAAAGAAGCTGGGTGGTGGGCTACTTATTATCTGCATGTATGTCAAAATCATCCTGCTTGACTAAATTTCTATTCTTTCAGTTTGTTTATATAAGGTATGAAGCAAATGGGATTGTTCTAAGTTAAGACTGCTGAACTCTGGAAAACTGAATTTTCCCACTGTCTCTGTCACAGGTTTTCATGGGATAGTAACCAAGCCTCTTAAGTGGGTGCTACTATTTTCTGGGTAATGAAATACAAGCGTGACTTTCAGAGGAGATAAGAGCTATAACTTTGAGAATTGTTTACATATTCCATGGAAATAAATCAGAAGTGAACTTTGGACAAGAAACCTCTTAGAGTGCTACTCTGATGACAATTTTGACTGTAATCTCTCAATATCATGATTCCCCATCTGTTAAATGGAGATGGTGTATATCATCTGTTCACAGAGGAAGCTGGAAAAGAAATTAATGCTTCTGAGGCAATTGGGTATTGTGATGATGAACCTACTTGTAAAATGCATTCATAAAATAAAAAATCACAGTTCTTTTTTCAGAAAAGGATTTAAATGCTGTGTATCAGCTGGGGAATTAAGCTATACACTGAACAACTAAGATGGCAGATCTCATTAAATGAACACCTTCTAGTCTATCCAATGAACATTATGAAGTTCTCACATCTTATAATCATTTCATTAAAAATTTAGATGGATAAGTAGAGAAGATGGACGAAATCAGGTTTCCTGTGTACACTGACTGTTAGCATTTCCTAGCTTTTGATACCGAACTTCTTGTGCGTAATAGAAATTTATGATATATATTTTAAATTCACATATGATTTCTGTGAAAGGTTTTCACCTAATCATACCTTTCTCCTTATTTCACTTTTCTAAGCAAAATCAGATCTAACAGTATTTGAGTTCCAATAAAAGATGTTCTAATCATTATATTCAAAATCTACCAAACATGTAAGCCTGTTAAAAAAATCTATTTAAAGAATCCTTCATCAAAAAAGGAAAATGAATTTCTGGAGCACAGGAACATTCTTTTCATTTTTTTTAGAGGAGAAAAACATTGGGGAGTGGGAAGATTTCAAGTAAATACAGATACAAAGATAATGACTGAAAACTTGTATTTTTTCTCTGTACAAACTGCATAGGTATTCTAGAGTTAAAGGAAGACACTATAGAAAGTTTGCTAGCTGCAGCTTGTCTTCTCCAGCTCTCTCAGGTCATTGAGGTATGTTGTAACTTCCTGATGAAGCAGCTCCATCCTTCAAACTGCCTTGGGATTCGCTCTTTCGGAGATGCTCAGGGCTGTACAGAGCTCCTGAAGGTGGCACATACATACACTATGGTAAGATAAATAATCTAACTGCTTTGAAATTATAATGCTAACAGCAGGTGTAAATACTCTCCTGGAAAACATCTGGGCTTTAGTGAAGCAGAGTCAGCTGAGCTGGGCTCATGACTGCTGCGCTCCCCAGACTGATACCGTGTGTGTTTGTCATGCGCTGGCAATGGGGGATCTGCACAATCTGTAACCCTGGGACATATGTGCCCAGCTCATTCTCCAAGGGGAAATTTAAGAACTGTGACTGATATTAAAGTATTGGAAGCAGAGAAAAGAACACTAGAAAACCAAATATTCAGTTCTGTTTTTTCCTCTTTTGAAATTTTGCCATGTAGAAGGGGAATAGTATTGAACTTAGATATGCAGTATGATCTGTACACATTTCTTCCAAAAAATGTAATGGGGCCTTAAACTGACTAATGTCAAAAAAAACCCATCAATGGCTCATTCTTGCTGGTTTTGATTCAACACAAAGAAAATTCTAAATCTGATTTTAAGGTGAGGTGCACAAAAAACCAGCCAAAATAAAGAATGTATAGGAAAGATTTGAAATATTGAAAAGAAGCACATCTCTGACTTGAGCAGAATCCTCCTCTGGCTCAAAGCAAGAAATGAATATTCAGAGCGTGGGAAACAGAGAAGCAAGAGAGCTTGCTGTGAAACCAAATTAAGGGATAAATATTCAGGGCAACAAGATRTGCTATAACAACTTTAAACACAAAAAGAATAGCAACTGCTACAGCTAAATAGATATAAAAAGAGCCACTTGTGAGGAGACACATGGCAGCTTTATACTTTATATAAGTGCAGTATGTCAAAAGTGGTTTAGAGGCTTCATAACACTGAGAGAATTGTGGCAATAGAGTGCACACTGCCACATGCTGAAGTAAACGAGGGCCATGTGCAGATTGAGGGCACTGTCTGTGCTCCTGCCTGTCATACTAACGAATGGTTTGTTTGGTGGCAGTCTAGATTCCTTTTATATTTTAAAGTTTGCCAATGGGCATTTAAGATAGAGGTTCACGCAGGCTCTGTATAGTATCGTCCTTCCTGCTCCATACAGTTTTACACTCTGGACCAATAACAGGAGCTTTCCCTCTTATTGTCTCTTTTCTCCCAGTGTCATCAGCCCAAGCAGACATTAGCTTTAACCATGCTTTAAAATTCACAGTCCAGACTTCCACAAACAGATAAAGTAATGTGATTATTGACATTAAACAATGAAAGGACTTCTTTGGTTAGATTTTTTAGCCATTTGAACTCTCCACCCTTCTTCCCCAAGAATTAGATTTTGACTATTTTTTAAATGAAAGCCATATCTTTGTGTCACATATAAATGCAAATTGGACCTTTAAAAACATTGTCAAATATACATGTCTCTATGCTAGCCTTCCTGAAAACAAGTAGGAGCACTTCCACCTCTAGAACCAACTCCTGTGTCTTGCATGCAACAGAGTGATGATGTTGCAATGAAAGAGCAGGAGCTTGCACATTGTAAAACTGTCCACCAAGTTTTCAGCTACTGACAACTTAGACAAAGAAAAGGAAATCTATACCTCTTTGAAATAACTTTAAAGCAATTTCTTTTAAATTCCTGAACTGTTTTTTCAAAAGACTTTAGAGAATAAGAGCTCATAACAATGCATACACACACGTGTTGTGGAACAGGATAAATAAAACATTCTGTTTTGTTTCATGTCAAGCTCAACCACTTGAAAATGTGCACCTTAGGGGAACAACTATAAAGTTATATTGTAAATATAGAGACCATACAAATGAACTAGTAGTTTAAACATTTTCAGAAGATAATCAACTATAAACAACACATCCATTCAATAAAAACAAACACACTGGCGACCTTCCCATTCAATTACTTTAGTCATTGATGCAAAGTATTAACAGTTTCCTGCCTAGTATCTTTTCATGCAGATAAAGCCTGTTCTGATAAACATCTTGAGCTATATTTGTAACTAAATGTGGATTGGCCTTCCTGTTCCTATTCTCTGGATGTCAGAAAATATTAAAGCAGGATGTACATTACGGAGCAAAATTAACATCACCTTCCATCACTTCTATATTTATATCCATGGTACTCTTGAAAAGAGCCACGGAAAGTTAAGAGACTGCTGAAAACAAGTAATACAAATATCAGCTACTAAATGTCTTCATCTGCCCTATTTCAATCTGGTTTTCAAGTAAGATATATTACTTTCAGGTATGTAGATGGAAATTAATATTTCAAATACAGACATACATCCCTAAATACATTGCTTTGCAAATAAATTATAAAAACAGCTTTGTTAATGAAATTTTTTTCCTTTGGAATTACTAGCGCAAGGAAGCATACCTTAATATTGCCAAAAAGTACTGTTAGAAATACCATTAGCAAAGTGAGCTTAATTTCCCTTGCTATATTTTCTGCTACTGATAGTGGAGACATACAGTCAATACTTGGCATAATTATTGTGAAAGAATTCCAGGGTTTGAATCTAATTTGTTTAAGACTGTGGAATCTGATCATAGCACAATTTATACAGTTCATTTGAATGTCCACTTGGCATTCTTAGGATATACTTTATATCTTCAAATTGTGTTTCTATTATGCTGCAGTCTTAAGATCATACTGATGGACAAAACTGCTAGTGGCAAATCCCTGAGACACGACATACTGACAAATACACCTGCAAGTAGGTTAATGAGAAGACGATCATAGTTCTTCAGTACTGCAATACTAAGGCAACAAAGAACAACAAAAATCTCCCTTAAATGGTAGATGGGATTTCCCACACGGTAGTAAATCTCAGGTGATGTAAAGCCAGACAGAGAATTATGAATCACTTGTTCCCAGTCTTCCTTTGCCCAGTATAGCCTGCCTCAGTCTAGGGAAGGAGAAAATAAAGCAGAATGCTTTGCAGTTCACCATTCCCAGATCAGCCAAGAGAACCGTTCTCACAGTATTGAAACAGACAGTGAAGCTTTACACAAACTTGTGTAAGTCACACAAGGATTCACTGTGTGATGGAGATTTTTATTTTATTAGTTTCTATGGGAAAGCTATAAATCAGATGTATGAAATATTTACCTCTAAATTAATAAATGAAAGGTGCTGTTATTAACATCAAATACACTAACTTGAACAGCAATTAGACAAGGACAAATAGTTCATTTTTTGTGTTCAGTACTCACAAAAACAGGAAATAATTGTAGCTAATTGTCCTAAGCCGCAAGCATTTACTAAGCAGACAATGTAAAATAATCTTTAAAAAGCTCTGATAGTGAACAGTAAATTCACCATTATTGTTTTCTTGTAGCCACTCTTACTAATCAACACAATACTAGTCTACCTTGTTAGTAATTTTATATACAGTTTGGGAAAGTACAAAAATCAGTTGTAATTCTACTTCTTTGAAACAAAATTTTAAGATATTCCAAAGCATTTCTTGGAAAACCATTTTCAATCCTGAATCCTGCCTGCAAGTACTAGACTTATCAGGTCATAGACTTCTGCGAATGAGATCTTTTCTGCATTCCTTCCCCACTTTTTCCTCTGAAACTTTCCATATCTGTGCTTGAATGCACTGCCCTGAAAATTTTGACTACACAAATGACTACGTTATTTCCTGTGCTCTGTGGCAATGTATCAAGGCTGGATCACTGCAACACTTTACTTAGTACTGATGTAGAAAGGTGACTCCCATGAGGTTTTAGGCCAACCCAAATCTTCGTGTTTGTCACTTAAAAGATGTATGACAGAGCTGTTTAAATATTTGTAATTTTCTTAAAAACTCTTGAATATAAACGGAAAAAAATCCTGTGTGTGATCCTTTGGTGAGTTCCTGTGGTATCCATGCTCACAGAAAAGTGAGAGCTTTTGGAAGGAGCCGAGGAGCTGTCAGTTGGAAGGAAAGTCTAGGGATAGACTAAAGTCAGTCTGCTGCTACTTCGGATATCAAAATCTGAGACTAAGTAGAAGTCTAAAATTCTATATGTTAAGCCAGGCAAATAACACCCACCCATTTACCGGGGAATGTCCATGGGCCCACTCTGGACTGCAGACATTCTCTGTTACTGCAAATCCTTGGCATCAGTGAGTAAGAGTTTAAATAAAAGTAGTACTTCCATTAAAGAACATGTACTATTTTTAAAGAAGAGTGAACTACTTATAGCACCTAACTCTAAATTGTCTCTGTACACCAGATAAGAAAGGTTAATGGACAATCTCAGAAATGCTCTGCATGATATGCCATTGGAATCTCATTTGTATCTTCCATTTAAAAATATTTCTTTCTCTTTTAATAGTTTTTCTCTAAACCTTTCAGGTTTATGCTTGAATAAATGAAGAAGCCAGCCAGAATATATTCAGTAATCTTTAGAATATGTATGGCTTTTCCCTATCCTCTAGAATGGAACAGAAATGCAGAAAAACCTATGTTATCTAAGAAAATGTTATTTCAAGGTGTGAAAATCATGAATGGATTGAAACCTTTTTCTTTCCAGGAACATTTCACAGAAGTAATAAAAAACCAGGAATTTCTTTTACTTCCTGCTAATGAAATTGCAAAGCTCCTGTCTAGTGATGACATCAATGTTCCAGACGAAGAAGCCATATTCCAGGCGTTAATGAYGTGGGTGAGGCATGATTTGCAAAACAGGCAACGAGACCTAGGCATGCTTCTCTCTTATATTAGACTGCCTCTACTTCCGCCCCAGGTATGAAAGTGAATGGTTAACAGGGAACTGGACTACTAACAGATATGCTTCCCTCAAGCACCATTTAGGTAGAGAACAAATTTCTTCACAAAAGTTCTGGTTTGGGGCTTTTTAAAAATTATATTGTAAACTGTGTAGTAAGTATGTTTATTATTTGTAAAAATGAATTAAAAAAAATCCCACAATGATAACGTAGTTACTGGGATCAGAATTACTTCTATAAAAATATCAGTTTAACAGAGTCTCAAAAGTGCAGAGTGTTTCTTTGTTGGGTAGCATTTTTTCCTCTAATACCACAGCAACTTAGATACTAGGTAAAGACATTTATTTAGTCTTACCAAACTGCAGGATGTATGAGGCACAATACTTAAAAAACATGTCTTTATCACCATAAAAGTAGACAAAAAGAGCATTATCTAGATTATTCCTGACCGTTCTGACTATTGGCATTACATGCTCTTTACCATTGAAAGAGACACTTCATCAGATACAGATATTTCCAGAGACAGATATACAGTTTACAGTAAGCTGACATTGTCATATCTGTGTGATACAAGATCTGTGTATCCCATCTGAAATGCTTACACCAATAGCAACATTGTCAGGACACTAAAACTGCTTGGTGGGTCTCTATGAATGAAGTAGCAAGTACACAATTTTGGGTTGTGTCAAAATGTTGGACACATTTCATTTTAAACACACACTTTATTTAATATATTCTGATATTAGCAGAGACATCCAGTATTAGGTATTAGATTTGCTTATACTCACGTCAAAAGGAGATTTGCATTCAACTTCAAAAAGAACAATACCATATTTGTAATTTTAACCTTTTCTAAAGGTTAGAACCAACTTTTCAGAAAAAATAAAGCAAAGAGATAATATTTAAAGACTTTTTTCTTACCTTTATGTTGTTTCACTTGCATTAAAAGAAAACTTAGAGAAACCTAAGGTGAGAAGTGAACTGAAAATGAATGTTTCTAGCTACAAATGTTTTAATTACTAGACTGCCTACAACTTTTAAAGATCTAAATATAAATAACACCATTACTTTTCATTTCTTAGTTACTAGCCGATCTAGAAAATAGTCCAATGTTTGCAGATGACCTAGAGTGTCAGAAACTTCTTATGGAGGCTATGAAGTACCACCTCCTACCAGAAAGACGGTCCATGATGCAGAGTCCTCGAACTAAGCCTAGAAAGTCTACAGTAGGTGCACTTTATGCTGTAGGAGGTATGGATGCCACTAAAGGTGAGTTTGGAAATTTGTTTGTGTTACAGAAACCTGTTCAGTTCAACTTTACAAATCAGAAGAAAAAAAATTAATACTTGAAATACCTCAAGACACTTTTACTGTCATTTTAGAATCCTGTACCCCATTTTTGGATAAGAGCTAGGAGGCTGAAAAATTTTTAGAGAGGAGGGAAATAAAACCAAAAGCATTAATGAACTTTTAAAAAGTGTTAGCTAAAGCTTATCGATCCTTAACATAAAATTTCAGTTAGAAAGCTTTTCACTTTTTCATGACTGCAACAGTATGTGTACCTTTTTTCAGTACTGCATATACTTATTTTCAGGTTTGTAGTTAAAAGTTAAATGTTATAAATGCATGCCAGTTTTTATCATTTGATTTTCACAGCTGCAACCAGTTTCAGAATGACATGTAGACCAACAAAATAAGTGAAATGCCCCAAAGTACTTTCTTTTTTACACTTTGGACTCTGTAGTAATTTACTATGGACATTTTTTTTTTTTT
Organism: Apteryx rowi; assembly: GCF_003343035.1. Classification (NCBI taxonomy): domain Eukaryota; kingdom Metazoa; phylum Chordata; class Aves; order Apterygiformes; family Apterygidae; genus Apteryx; species Apteryx rowi. The sequence goes on from NW_020448074.1 coordinate 1,215,850, forward strand.
TTATAATTTGATAGCATTTTTGTAAGTTATAAACAGAAAAAAGAAACAGAGATCTAAATAACAACTTTACAAATTACACTATTCTATTTAGCGAGCAGGATGTTAACATATTTTCTACAGAAACCTTAACCTCAGATCCACAGCCTGGTGCAATACAGACAACTGTAATATTGTTAAAGTCTAGTGACTTGCTGAACTGTATTACATTTTAGCTCTGTGAGTTTGCTATTAATAGAATCACAAAGAAGTTAATCCATTTCATGTTTTGCAAAATATTGCTAATGACTGATGTTTCCTATAGGAGAAATCTTGAACTGCTACCTTTCTATGTCTACGTTATCAAATCAAATGCAAAATATACATTCACCACTATAACAACATGAAGGGAAAACACAGGCTCAACCCTAGGGCAGTTTCACAAAATGAAGTTTAACAGTAGCAATTACTGTAGTTTCATTGGCAATATTAATTATTTATGAATTATATAAACTGGCCAAGAACTAAAAGTTAACTTTAAACTAATTATTACCAAAACAATAACAAAATTTCTTAGTTCATTTTCTCAGTAAAGGTTATACAGAGAAAGGGCTATTTCAGTGAACATCTGGGCTTCCTCTTGGTGCCTCTTTTACTTATTACCTTGGAATAAAGCCAATTGTTTGAACTTTTGCCTTTTGATGGTTAAGAAGAACAGCACTTCCTCTCCTTCCTGCTGTCCCGTTACATATCTGACTCATCCCATTACATCTCTGACTCATACCTTGAGCCTGTACTGGACTGTAAGATAAGGCAACACCACCTAAGAAACTACAGAAATCATGAGGCCCTGGAAGAACAGATCTGTGAAGGGAGTAACCACCACCCCTGGCAATACCATGCTTTACATGCTTTATGTGATAAAGAAATCTCAAACTCTCAGGGAGCACCAGGCTGGGTTTTGCGCTTATCTCAGGTGGTACGTGAAGTCAAATCTCAAGTTAGAATGATCAAAAGAAGATCAAAGAGCCACTTCTGGTCTAGTGTTTTGAAAAACGTGCATGTGCCTAAACCACATTAACTTTAGAAACCTACTTTCAAGCCCCTGTAAAAATTACAGCCTACAGGGTATGAACACACTATATGCCTTAATGTATTTTTCCTGTTTTTCAGTTAGTACATGAGATACTTCTTTTGAAGCTGAGAATTTTGGGAAACTCATACATTAGCATAAAATAAATGAGAAGGAATCAAAGCAAAGAATAGCAGACTAACCACATGGGGAAAAAAAAAAAAAAGAAAAGAAATCCAGTTGCTCGGAATAAAAAAAGATAGGAGAGGGGAAAAAGTAGAATTTCTTCCTTTTATTGTTGGTGGATCAGGTAGTTTATTTCACAGTCAATGCATTTAGAAAGGCATGTAGATCAGATACAGAAAACAGAAAAGAAGAAATCATTAAGTTCTTATTTCACTAAATTTATTAAGTATAGCAGTTGACCTATTTCAGACTCTGCTTAGGAAAACATCTCCAAAGCAAATGCTACCTTTCTTTTCTGTTTCATTTCATGGTCGTTTTGCTGTTGTGAACAATTCTTTACTCACTTAACTGCCTTTGGAGTACTCAAAATGCTACTTCTCTATTCTCAAATTCCAGTTAAGGAACAGGCAGGAAATAAGTTCTGTTTTTCTCATCTGGATGCCTTCAGAAAAACTGAAGCCGCGCTACAGGGTGCTCTGTATGTGTCAGTGGCAATTTTGTCCTGCCTACCTGGTTGTTAGTCAGCCAGCTCCCAGTGGTGCTAAATCAGCTCTCACAGGAGCAATTGCTGCTGCTGAGTGACTGACAGGAAGGAGCCAGTGCATGGAAAAGTGCTAGTTTTGAATGGCAGGGAGTTATGGCATGAGCCATATGGATAGCTGCAGTAAAAACATTACTAAAAGTTCAGCGACATGAAAAAATTGAAAACACAGCTTATATATTGCAGCAGAGAAATAGCTATTGCAAGGGCTCTGCAAAGATAAACCTCAGGGAAGCTGCCTATGGGAAGCAAGTGTATACATGCACACAACTCAGCCTTCTCCCTGCCTCCATCATAGAAAGGAAGGCATCAAAACTGTTCATGAGGATGCAACTTAAGCCTTAAGACAGACACATACATTCATACATTTTTAGTTTTTGACAGTGCTAATGGTTTAAGCACAAGCACGGTTAAGGAATATATTGCTGTGATGAACTGTATTCATAAAGAATGAAAAAAAATAACAGATTTAACTTATCTCCAAAATTTTCAGTGTTAAAAAAATTTGTTGACATCTAATTCTGCATCTTCTTGCCCTCAGTTTATTCTCATGTGTTTGGCAATCATATATGCATGAAATGAATGAAGCTTTCTCACTAGGTTCACACTTTGTAACTGAAGTTCTCAAGGAGCAGCAAAAAAAGTCCAGATACAGAATTTCAAAGCTGATCAGTTTAATAATGTTTTGGGGTGGACCAACTACTTACTGCTGGGCACTGATCCGTTCACAGCTATCTCATATTGCTTAAGTTTGGATAATAATTATATTTTAACAGGCACCACTACAATTGAAAAATACGACCTTAGGACTAATAGCTGGGTACAAATTGGCACCATGAATGGTAGACGATTACAGTTTGGAGTTGCAGTAATTGACAACAAACTCTATATTGTGGGAGGCAGAGATGGTCTGAAAACTTCTAATATTGTTGAATGTTTCAACCCTATCACCAAAGTTTGGACTATAATGCCACCTATGTCAACGCACAGACATGGCCTAGGTAAGAGGTGTTTTTCTTTGAAAATACCTTGTATCGCATACAGATTAATTTTGATTGACACAAACACTGCTGACATTACGTTCTTAAAGCATTTAATAACATGCAACAATATCTGTAGAAATATTTTCCAAGAGAGAATGATATTTATTAACGTTCACTTAACTAGCGTTAGCCTTCCAGAGCTAATTTTGCCATTAAAAAATTGCAAAATATAAGCAGCAGAGAAAACAATCAACTCTAAATCAAATTTGCTGGTCAAGAGATAAGTTTGCAAGAGAGTAACAGCCTGATCTTCCGTTTTTGAAAAAGATGACTTATGGATACCTAACAGCTCTGAAAAACAGACCATAGAATAACTGACACTGAAGAAAAGATTGCTATAAGGGAATAAGTACACCTTCACTAATTTTAATGTTGTCATTACAAGAAATTTTACAGAGCTCTGCCACAGCTTATTATCTATGGATCTATACTGCCCTATAATCAATATTATTCACAGCGGATGAAAAATATGAATATGAAATCAAGAGTTTCTTTTTGGAACTATAAAAAATAAGGAAAAGTTTAAATTTGGGAGACCATATAAGTGGGATTAAGATGATTTCTGAATCATTTATATAGTATAGTTGTTATGAAAAAGGCTGGCTTCTCTTATGCTTATAGAAAAAGGTATTAAATGAAATCATTCTTAAGTTCAAAGGACATAGAATATTTTTATTTTAATGAATAATATAAAAAGACTGATGGAGAGTTATTCACTTGGTTTGCAGCCTATTACCTTTTGCACCACTTGGTCTTATTTAAAAGAATAGTGTAGGGTTTTTACCTGCTAGTCTGTCAAATTCATAAAAACAAATAGAGGTAGTAAAGGAAAAGAATAAAAAAAATTTAAAATAATTAATTAATTCTTATCCAAGCTTGTAGGATTACCAGCTGCAGAGACGAAATTCTACCCAAGAAGCAGGTCGCAATTTGAGTGCCCAAAGTTAGGCTTCTAACTGTGTATCAGCCTGATTTGCAAAGCTGCCTTATACCTACAGCTCCTATTAGGTTCAGCATGAGTTTGGGAGGAGTTAGAACTTTTGAAAAAATCTGGCCGTTTAGCCTGAAAAAATCACCTGAAAGGATAGATTTAGAAAACTAACTTTTAAGCAGTCAGATTCAAACATTTTGCCTTACTGGCAAAGCTAGCAAACAACAACAGGGGCAGCAGCAGCTCACAAAATAGGAGGCGCAAGAATAGATGCAAGTCAGCTCTTATCCTAAAGTGTGCTCCACTTACAGGCATTAAAATGTTATGGTACTTTTACAAATAAGGACAGCAACCCACTCAGCTTAAGCTTCATGCTGGAGTGACTACAGAGTTTCAGCTAGATCAGAGCACAGGATTTAGAGAGTTACTTTTTTCATTGCTTGGCTCAAACTTTGCTTTTCTTTAAAAGAATAGCACTGCTTCACATGTATGGGCTCAACATTGATTCAGAACAGAGTCAACAGAAGTGGAGGAGATAAAAACCCCAAAAGAGAACATCACAAATAAAGCAGCTTTCCTCTGATCTTTTGGCAAAAGATAATGCTTATTCAGAAAAATACTATATACAAAGTATTTTGTGTATGTATGTTTATTCTGCTCAGTAACAAGGCAGCTTTTAGATACTGAAATTGCTTATCTGTGTACAGGGAATTAAAGTATGAAGTTAATCCATTATCAGTCACTGAAATTATTAGATACTGTAATTTGTCCTTAATTCTATCTTTTAAGGAGTAGCAATGCTTGAAGGACCCATGTATGCTGTTGGTGGCCATGATGGATGGAGTTATCTCAATACRGTAGAAAGATGGGATCCCCAAGCACGTCAATGGAATTATGTTGCTAGCATGTCAACTCCAAGAAGCACTGTAGGAGTTGCAGCATTAAATAGCAAGTATGTGAACAGGAAAAACTCTCTTGTTTGTTTTTCATTTGCTTCCTTGCTTGCTTACTTTTGCTTAGATAACAATATACTTGTTAAAATATTCTTTTCAATCATATAGTAACTTACCACCTCAAAAAAACAAATAGAAGTTGTAATGTGCAAAAATAAGAAAGAAAAGCTTTTACTCTGTTGTGCAGTAAATTGTTCGCAAATTTGCAGTCATATTTTAAACATATTTCAGGTCTCCAAAGTTATGGCAATTTGGAAATATTCTAATACACATACCAGAATTTTACATGGAATATAACTCACGGGCATTTAGATCAACTTCTTTTTAAACAGTGTTCTAAGTTTACTTTACATTTTTAAATCAATATGCCTAAGGAAGCACAATTTGAAAGAACTTTTACAGAAACAAAGTCATTCTTCTGTCATTTTACACCCTCTGCATGCATCTACAACCTTGACAAGTTCATAGTCAAGAATAATTTTTAAAAGCCAGAAGATATATGGTATGTTCAATCAAAGGAAGGCAAGTTTAATAATCAGGCATGGAATAAACAGCCTTCTCTAAGTATTAACCTACCCATTTTTCTTCTATGCCTCATCTATCCCTTGAATAAACTGAGGTCATGTCTTCATTGTACACTGTAAATTCTTTTCCAGACAAGATTTTTAAAATTTACTTAAGCATCCTCCTAAGACCCTAAAGCCACCCAACATCTTTGTATGGGAACAGACGCATGTATGAAACTAGTGCACAACCTGTATTTTACCTGTAAAATGAGGTGGGCTATACCTTATTTTATGTTCTTATTTGGTAATTGCTGTATTTCAGCATGAGGAAGAGCAATTCACAAATTAATGCTTAATGTTCCCCTTGTTCAGCAAGACAGTCTGGTCCTGAAAATACAAGAGCCTGGTAAAATGACCCAGGTTATGTTGGAGACATGGCCTGAGTCAAACTACCTTCTTAGTTAACTCCATGGAAGCCTCTTGGCAATGACAGTTTGTAGGGGCTGGGAGGAATACAGACGGTTGTATGCAGAGCACTGCATCTGGCCTGAAACCTTATCACAGGCTTCCCTGTTTGCTTCTTAAATTCCAGCGGGTTATGAAAGAGGAAGATAATGGAGCAGTAACAAAGATGTCAACAAAGATATTTGCAGATGTAAAAATTCCTCGCATACAGGAGGAATCAGGATATTGCATTCAAACATCACGTGATTTTAATCAGTAAGTCTGAAGTTTGAGGGAAGGAGAACTATCTGTTCAAGTCCCTGTCATATCTCAGAGGAAATGTTCTCAGCATAACCTTCACCAGAAACTCCTGTTGGTACCTTCCACAGTGACATGCAGGAAACCACTTTGTCAAAGAGGAAATCCAGCCTGATCCTGACTCTGTTCTCAGTCGCTCCTGATACAGGCTGTCTCCAAGCTGACTGAAATCATGTCTGTTAGTTTTGTGATGTAATCTCTGGCATAACGGGGGAAGCTGAGATCAAATGTCCTTCATTCAGCATTACTGCTGTGGGTTAACCTAGGTGAATACTCCTACTTTTCCCCTTTCCCTAAGTTGCACTATATTTTTTATAGTAGCACTACTGAAACCAGAATTATTAGTTATTCAGTCCCACCAGAAAATACTTTGAGTTTTGTTAGAAACAACACTTTTTGACCAATGAAATGCCTAATGAAAACATCTGTCAATATGGGTATATTTGTTCTTTTCCTTGGAGAACGGAAAAAGATTTTTTTTTTTAGAYGACTCTGCTATGTTTCTAGATACATTGTGGAAAACAAAAAACCCCAACCAATCTGTTCACATATTCAGTTATTTCCTCTCTCTGTGAAAGCTGTGTAAACAAGTAGACTGTAGCTAAGAGCAAGATGAGAAAAGAAAACAAAACAAATCATCAAGCTTTGTATGGGCTGAGCAACAAACTGCACAGAGTTCAAGTCTACCTCCAACTCACAAACATTAAAAGACAGGGCTAGAAATCTTGTATTACTCTCTCACTGGCCAAGAATTTTCATGTTAAATTATGTATCAGAGGGATCTGAAAACTCTTCCAGTCACAGGAGAAAACCAGGCACCTCTCAAGCACAATCCTGCTCTGTTTTGGGCATCTTACTCAGGGAACAACTCATCTTGTCCAAAGTATCTTATTAGTTGCACTAAGTAAATTCAATTCCATAGCAGTAAGTAACAGTGAGGGTCTGAAAGGCATGTGAAAAATTGACGCACTCAACATCTAAAACAGTTCTGCTATTACATCCTGTGTACATACTCTAGCAGCATCAAGATAGTTTGAAATACAAAAGAAATTCACACTTTGTAAAATTCATTGACAAAAAGCCACAAAAAACTCCATGGTTCTTAATGTGGATTTTCACCATTTTTTCTAACATATTTTTCCAACACCAGCTGGTTTGAACCCCTACAAACATACCACCCAGCTGAGAAAGAACTGTGTATGTATGTAAGTGTCCTTAGGTTGAACTTCAGAAAAGATGACATGATATGACATGACATGACATATCTGTGCAGTAACTTTTGTCCTGCAGATTTTCTCAAATACAAACACTGAGCAAATAATGTCAAAAGTATATTAATTGTGGTTTTGATATATTATGAAGTTCCTTATGGTTCTTTTACATGTTAATAGCATAGGAAAATTGCTTAACAATGCCATACTAAGATGTCAAGTACTCAATAAGTAAGTCACAGGGAAAACCACCCCTATGTTTTAAACTTTAGTGCTTTTCAATTAAATTCCATCCACAGCTCACATTTAAAGAAACTGATAAGCATTTTTAATCTTTTCTTACGTGACTGCTTGAAAATTTGCACTGCAAAATGAAGAAAATAACTTCCTTGTATAGTATGCAAAACCTATTGTGCAAAGAAAGTTCCAGAGCACAGCTTTAGATAGCAAACACTAGGCATAATGAGAATGTTAGTGCTTTGAATAAAGTTAACCAAATAAAATTCTTATTAAAATGAGAGGCTAAAGACTGAAATTTCGTTTGTCTTCCTGTGGGTAATTATTCCAGACTGTATGCTGTTGGTGGACGGGATGGGAGCTCCTGCTTAAAATCCATGGAATGTTTCGACCCACACACAAACAAGTGGAGCATATGTGCTTCAATGTCGAAGAGAAGGGGAGGCGTTGGCGTTGCAACGTACAATGGCTTTTTATATGCTGTGGGAGGTCATGATGCACCTGCTTCCAACCACTGCTCTCGACTTTCCGACTGTGTAGAAAGGTAAGTGTTTTTTGTTTTTTTCACATTCCAGGAAATATAAAATAATTTATTGCAACGTCAAAATTGAGTACTCCAAAAGTGAAAACTATAAGTTCGGAACATACTTCATTTCTAGAAAAGTACACTGAATGCACTTTTCATGTTGCCAGAAACACTTTAGTTGGTAGGTTAATGGACATCTTTCAGACCTTTACAGGACTGTTACAGGATCTGACAATTTTAAAATGTGTAGCTGCAGAACACATTTTTTTCCTGCTACTTCAATAAGTTTAATTTTCTTATTCAATAAGACCCCAAAGATTTAAGTCTGAATTAAAAAATATACTTGAGTATTTTCTAAACAGTAATTCAACTTGAAAAATAAATGTTCTGAAGTATCAGCTTGTTTTCCTTCTTGTTCTCCAGTCCCTAGCATGAAGAGCTGGGAGAAACCAAAGCGAAATCACAAAATGCTCATTTCATTTGTCAATATGTTTCTTCCAGAATTTTTTATCTTGCCTACTTTGTTATTTTTCAATAGTGCAATGTAGCCCTAGCAGAAGCCTGTGCATCATTTAAATCCAAATCCAAAATCAAATCTGCAAAACTCAACACTTATTCTCCTGCATCAACTTTGAACAATGGGGAAAATAAGAAACCTCTTGGCTTTATATCCATTTCCAGAAGAAACTACCTTTTAAAATGAAGATACAGTTTATCTGATCCTTATTTAATCCCATTTTTGTATTCTCCACTGACGAGCATAGTCTCTTAAGAAAATGCAAATACCAGACATTTCTTTTTAAAAATACAGGTATTGTGTACCGAAAGCTGCTTTGTTTCTGTGTTGGCACGTGCTACAATGTAGGGGGATGGGAGAATACTCCAGCCCTGCGGAAAAGGAGGCGTACTGACTCATCAGCTGTTTAATGGCCTACTGGTGCAAGGACTACTCTTATGTGGTTTGGGGGACGAAAAAGGAGGACTGGGCGAGCATTCAGATCCCACTTGTGAATAACACAATGGTTAAGTTTTGCTTGCAGTTAGATGGTGTAAAGCTAGGACTGCAGTGGAATTCATTTGAATTTATATTGGAGACTGGCTGAATACATATTGTTGGAGTAAAATGAACACTGATATAAAATATTGCCACACATTTTGTCTTAGAACTTTTATCAACCATATGAGATATTTTAGCTTATTTTGCAGTGAAATTTACTTAAAATCTTAGTTCTGATGAGAAAATAAAATAAAAATCTTTATGAAGAAAAAGGAGTAAACTGAAATTTACTTTAACTTTGCTGATCGACTGCTGTCACACTATCATTCCCTCAGTCTCCATTTATGTTCAAAACATACTGATTGTATAATCTAATAGAACCGAGAGACTGTAATCATAAAGTGAAAATGTGGACATTTTAAATGTGCTTGAAAATCCCTCTAGTGGCTAAATAAAATATTGAATCATGTTACTCATAATTCTCTGTACTGGTTCATGGTGTAAGCTGAACTACAATACAGGAGGAAAGAAGAAATATAAGTTACTTAAATTTGAAATATTATGTGTTTCTATTTTCCAACAAATTTTTYTAATTTTGATCATAAAACATCCTAGATACGATCCTAAAACAGATGCTTGGACAACAGTGGCACCCTTAAGCGTACCTCGTGATGCTGTTGGAATTTGCCCTCTGGGGGACAGATTATATGCTGTTGGAGGCTATGATGGCCATACGTACCTGGATACTGTGGAGTCCTATGATGCTCAAAATAATGAATGGACAGAGGTAATTACATATAAGAAATCTATAGTGGACAGAGCAATAATGATTATGTTGCAAAATTAGTACTGCTTTTCTGAAAAATATAACATTGGAATGTGGTAATAGCATAGTTTCCAATGTATAAAAATAAGGTATGTATAAATGTATAAAATCACCCATCTTACTTAATAACTGTTAGAAGATTTTCAGACTAAAGGATGGAGACAATGCATGGGTAAGTAAATCAGGTTAAACAAATTATTTTGTAATGGAGGAGTCACATTTTCAGACTTATGCATCTAGCTCTGATGTGCGAATGAGGGGCTAGAGGCTTTGTGCAATGACAGGAGAGATGGGCTGAGCTAGCTAAACACAGAGCCTGGGGCTCCCAAACGTCAGTGTGTCACCTATTCATTGCCAAGCCAGACATCCAGGCTCTTCAGAAACAACGTTAAACTTAAAGGAAAACTGAGCAATAAAGGCATAAAACATGCAGCTGGTGTGGCCAATCAGCTGTAATACTGTACAATAACTTAAATAGGTTTTTGAATTAGTTTCAATTAAAAAAAAGAATTAAAAACCGTTTTTTCCCTCTATTTTGGCATGAAATGATGTTTGCGTATTTAGTAATATGAGCCACAAGAAGTCAAAATACACTTTTTAAAACTTCTGCTTGAATTTGGCAAGCCCGTTGTTCGAACTGGCATACCTTTGTCAGCAATGCCCTCTACTGGGTGCACTTTAAGTTTGTGTGGAGTTAGGACCATCACCACTGAGATCAAGGGAAAACTCAAGATCCTTTTGTAGCTGCACAGTCCCTGTTTTTGAAATACAAGATATGAAATTCTTTTACAGCAGCTAAAAGCAACAGCGCTAGCCTACATTCTTGTAATTCTCAATAGCTGCAAAAGTCTTTTTTCCAAAAAGCAAAAATCCTATTTTCAGAGTTCTGGTTAAATCTAATTGTACTTTTTACTTTCTAGCAGTACATTAGTTTGGATAAACAAATTGCTTCCCTTTTAGTCTGCAAGTAGTTTCTTCTAGTCCTGTCCATAAGAGCCTACTAAAAATGTTTCCTCTCTTTTTTCTAGGAAGTTCCTGTCAATATTGGAAGGGCTGGTGCATGTGTTGTCGTTGTGAAGTTGCCATGATGACTATATGTATCGCGAAACTAAAGCTTGAGTACAGTTCCATGAAGACTGAGTTGGAGGATAAAAAACATTTCCAGAAGGCAGTACGAACCATATACATCTTAGCAGCTTGCCATTATAGAGAATACTTATCTCTGAGCCTTTATGCTTTTAGAGCACAAAACTGGAGTCTTCCTGCATTGCAAAAATCAGAGAATTTTGCATAAGTGAATTATTATTTTATTATGCTTAATACATAGCAATTCAATAATATGTTTGAATGGTTCAAGTTTGTTACAAAAGTTCTTCTGTTATTTATAAAATGTTACAGGAAAGTGATAAATGTGTATAAGATTTCATATCCTTTTTTCTTTTATATGTCAACAGTAATGCTAATGTTTGTAAAAAGAGGTTTTATATTTGTAGTAAATGAAAATGGGTAAGAGAGAAACACCTTCAACAGAGAACTGCACAGAAGGAAATATTGGTCAATAAATATCATTGACAACAGAATATTTGCTGCAGAAGTAACTTCACTTCCATATTCAGAAATTGACTTTCAAATAATTGTGTAATAAATTAAATCTGAGAAGCATAGAATTTGGTTGCTGTTCAACCTCCAACATTGCTAGTGCTATGACAGAATATCCATTTTTAGCAATATACTCAACTGAATTCTGCAAGTTAAAAAATAGTAGGACTAAGGTGTCTTTGTTTCACTAAGTAAGCGCCAACAGAAAGAAATCTCCTTTGTCAAAACACAATGCTAATATTATTTGCAGTCATTTTCACAGTGCATTGAAATGTGATATTTTAATGCTGATCAGAGTGTCAGGTTATTCATGGATTCATCTTTGCCCACTAACCATCTGTCAGTACATGTTAAACCAGTTTGGTTATTCTTAGAATAATCACTGCACATTAAAATTTTAAAATATTCATATAATTACATTCCTTGAGTATAACTTACATAATTAAAATTTTATATCATATTGATATGACAATCTTTGACCTCAGCTGAAGATTACCAGCTTTCTCTCATGTACAGTAGAAAATATGGTAAGCAAAGAACATGTGCACTGTGTAACAGTATATACCAATACTATACGCATGTTTATGTTTTATTTGAAATTATGAGAATGCTAAGAACGAAGAATAAACAGGAAAAGAATCACTAGAAAAACCACACATAATATTCCACATGCATGATATTTCTTTTTGTGTGCCAATTTTTATGAGGGTTTTGACATGTTTTGCTTTAATTTCATTTTTAAAAATTTCAGATACTGAAAGTGTATTTTAGGAATGGAATGTATGTAAGATATACTCTATGCTGTAAAGCACGCTATTTGGACATTATCTGCTTTAGCCTTTGATATGTCATTGTTATGTCAGTAAAAGAAAATTCAGGACAAACAGATGAAAATTCTCTGAAAATGTCATGACTATATCATGAATATTCCTGATAGAATATTGTATTTTCAGAATTCAGCAATATGCTATTTTTTAAAAAATTATACTGTCAATTGCATTGAACACCTTCAAAGGGGAAATCTCATGAGCATATTTACAAAAAGAAAAAACATTTTTAAATTTAAAAAGCAATTAAAATTATGTTTATACATGGCATGCCACATTCAAATAAATTTTACTTTCTCTGCTAAGAAAAATCTAGATTATTTTAACAACTCTGTGATTTTTATTGTACATCTTTTCAAAGAATAGAAAGCACAGAAGTATCTCGCTCATTTCTATACTCTCAGATCACAAAAGATCCTGTCTTAGTCTCCTCACTGCATCCGGTCCACATAAACCAAAAATTACCTTCCTTCCCATATTTAAATCTTGTTAGGTAAGTTCATCTCTTTTCTTTCTCCAAGACAAAAATAATTACCAGTACTGTCATGTTGGGATCCCCTTTCCATGAAACAGGCTCTCGTACTCCGCTCCCCAGCAACCTGGGCTGTCTGCCTGCAGAAGGCTGAAAGTACGGTACCTTTTAAGAGGTTTCTTTTGGGGCCATAACATTTAACCTATGAAAAACACCAGTTTACCAGCTTAAAATCACCTTCATTAAGTTGTGAGTTTCTGGATCAATGCACAAATTTCTTACTAGCTTGGTGGGTCAGAACACAAACTCTATTTCAGAACTTTTTGCATCTTGAGTTAGTTTTTGTGGGGAAAAAAAAAAAAACAACAACCAAAGAGACAATCAAATGCGAGACAAACCCTAAACCAGCCACGGGGGCACTGGTTAGAGAATTCACATCAGAGGATGGACACGCAGGTTATTTGTCAGCAAATCCATAATCAGAAACAATGGCACCTGGGCTACTCACCAAGCCTGACAGCACATCTGCATAATAAAGTAAGTGTGCACGTGACGCAGATATTAATTTAATCTCTCTCTCTTCCTAGTGCTATAGGAAACCTGTTTGAACACCGACCTGGAACACGTTTTCACAGTAAATATCAAAACATTAAAAATAAATATACTGACATTTCCCCCCTGCTTCACTTGTGCAACAGCCATGTGTATTCTTTTGTATGAATAAATACCAGGCAGAGCAGAGGGAGAGTGTCACTACTGCTTATCCTTCAGGCTCTAAGCTGTGCTTTTCTCATGTTCTCCTATAACAACATGTCACTGTTTCCAGTAACCAGTATAACCTCATTTATTCTGTTACTGGTTGGAAARCATTGATATTGCATATCCATTTTTAAAGCTCTAAAACACAAATTATACAAAGAATACACAGACAATGTCAAAAGATGGGCAAGAGGGACAGGTCAAAGTTAATACCGATAAACTGGCAACACAAATGTGTCTTTCCCATAGATCCTTTGCACTGAATTAGAAGTTTTCTTAGGGGTAAGAGGCGGCACAAAATCTCAAGTGAGAGAGAGCGCACAAGAGTCCTTAGCTAGTAGAGTATAATTTACAAAATAGAAAGGCACATCTAACACTTAATGAAGTCTACAGTTAAAAGTGAAAATGAAGACTTAAGCATAGAAAAGGTCAGTTTTGAATAACACAAACTGTAGATGAGTATCTTAATGCAAACACACAGGACCTGCCTTTGAGAGCTGTATGGCTTGCAAATGTTACGACTGCAGGGATGACACAAAATTCCCCTACCTTTGTCCTGTCCTTCAGTTTGCATTACAAAACACCTGCTTTTAATAGCAAGTGCACTGTATATTTAAAATTAAGTTTTATAGTTATTTTTAAAATGAGGCATTATAAATACAATTTTATTAAAAGCTTTATCAGTAAACTAGACATGAGAGGCTTAGGAAAAACACTAAATATAAGCAACCCACTAAAAAAAACCCTTTAAATATACTACCATTTGCATAGTTTAATAAAGTCTCAAAAACAGCATTAGAAGAAAATTACACTTCCTATACTTCTTTACCACTACAGATACTGTGTCATGAAGTTTGCTTATTTTAAAATAAAATAAGGAGGAAAAACTGTAGCATTCATTTATCTTGTAGCATGCAGCCACATTTATCAGTTTGATAAATTCAGTAGCTCTTCCTGCAATGAACCATAACCACTGATATATAGTATGTGAAGTGAATATTTGCAGGTGCATATTATGTGATGAGACGATGTCAGTAAGGTATGAGACCTTACCCCATGACCTCGTTATTATCTCTTATGTCACTGAAAATCTGTGACTTACTATTCCAAATGTGTTTTTCCTGAATGTGGTCTATCCATTTCTACAGCAAGGCCACGGTAACTAGTATGATTTCTAGATTTTAAGCCTAAGAAAATATGTTATAATAAAAACAACACAAAGATAAGGGTGAGGAGAAATGGGAAAATATAGAAAGGGTATGAAACAGAGGAAAATCAGAGAGCAATTTGAATGATACCTTATAGATAGAAGTAATGAGCATAGGGAAGAATGGAGTTAAAAACTGGATGTGGAGACGTAATTCTGCACATACACCCTTTTCCTGAGTGAAAACTCAAATTTCAAGCTTTGTCTGAAGGCAGGATATTGAGAGGCATGCTATTATGGTACCATGGAAAGCTGAAGGGATGAAGTATCTGTTTCTCCGCACAAAGTATTTTTATGTGCAACCGTKCAATCGGCAGTTGGGGTTCTCCCCAGTCGGTGTCCGCCACCATCTCTCTCTCTCAGCTGGGAAACTTCAACACACAAGTCCTGTGTAACTCACCCTGATGTAGGCTTGGTGAGAGGAGGAAGTCAGCCATAATCCAGCACGCCCTCTTCTCACCCCTCTCCAAAAAAATTTTGATCATTTTTTTCCTAATTTTGTAATTATCAATGAATAAGATACTATTCAGACACATGTATGGAGGAAATCCTAAATTAATCAATAATCACTCTCCCTTTCTAAGATCTTTTTCAGTGAATAGAAGCCAAAATATGGTGTTAAACTCTTTGCTACAGCAATACATATTCATTGCAAAAAAAGCCTTCTGTGGCTAGCAGAAGTTTGGAACTGTTGATATGAAAGTCTGTTTCAACTTGTGAAGAATAAGAGCAATATAACATACTGGCATCCTGAATTATTTTTAGAATAATCTATTTTAGGGTGAAATGACGATGAGGCTTACTGTAAACTTAAAATCATAAGTGGTGGGAAAAAAATCAAAATAAAATCTGAACAGATACTTGTATTCAAGCAGTAAAATGGCACAACTAAATTTCCTTGGATTAAGGAAAGCAGTTCTTCAGTGTTTTTAGAACTGGCCTTTTTTTTCTTCCATAGAAGTAGAAGCTAGTAGTTAATAGTGTCTCATAGTAGCTCAGTAGTGAAAAATCATGTGAAAGGAAAGTAGCAATTAGCAGTAGGAAATTGGACACCTAGCAAGAAGATGGAAAAAAGCAAAYTGGAGAGAATTTGGATATGGTAGACACTATTAGGTGATAAAGAAACCTAGAAATATCTTCTGATGAGGTGTCATCCCTTCACATCTCCTCTGTTCCTTTAACAAACATGAGTAGGTGTAATAGTTGCATTGCTTCTTTGCTTATTAAATCTCATGACAGCAGCATGCACAACACACTACAAGGTTCAGGAGGAAGTGACCCTCTCATCTCTGGCCATGTGCTGCTCTGCTTCTTTACCATAACTCTCACTGGCAGAATGATTGCTATTTGTGCTATTTCTCTTCCGCCCCAATCACTGTGTTTTCTTTAAGCCCAGACCCTTAAATCACCTTTTAACTTTTTGGATTGGGAGATAATATCTCCAAGACCTGGTGCAGCAATGATATTTTATATAATATAAAACTTGGAAAACAATGTTTGGAAGGTAGGGAAACTCACTTACCACTTGAAAATTGTTCTGGGAAACACTAAAGGCCCATCTAATCCACAGTGATGTCTCTATCAGAGACCAGTAGTAGATACTTAGGCAAAGAGTGTAAGAAACAACTAGTATGGAAAAATGTCCTCCCTGACATAACTTTTCAGATTGTTATTATCAGGTATTTGGAGACTTCTGTAATCACTAAGCACTGTTGTGTTTCATAGTTACTGATGAAATTGTCCTTCACTAATTTACTGGGTCATTTGTTCTGGTCTCTGCAGCATCCTGCAGCAATGAATTTTACTATGTAATTATAGGCATCATGAAAAAAGGTTTGTACACTTATTTTAAATCTGCTACTGAGAATGTATTTGGGTACTCCAAAATAACATTTATCTAAGACACCCTGCTCAATCTACCTTTGGTAGTTATAGGCCTATATTACTGAAGCATTCATCTTCATAACACATCTGTAAGGTAGGAAAGCATTACTATCTCTATTTACAAGTGGCACAAAGAAAATAAATGACTTCCCTGATGCCATATAGGAAAAATACCTTAAAGGAAGGATTTGGGCCCAAATATTTCAACTCCCAAATTAGTCACTAGGTTGTTCCTCCTTTYGGACAGCAAGCAGTATGTCTGATCAAAGATTCATAGAAATTCACAGCCTATTAGAGCTACCCAGTCAGCTAAATTCATTCTGCCACCTTCTCTTGTTTCTGCCTTCTTGGTTAAGGAACTTACAAAACCAGCGTTTCTATAGTACATGCTGGACTGGTTGGAGAGATGATAAATCCTTTAACATAAAAGGGAATAATTGGTTACTGGTATCTGGTAGGAATTGGAAGGGTGATGTCATCAAAGGGAATCAACGAAGATTTTGGGTGAGGTTAATCCTACCTCTTCTATGTGTGTATTTCTGTACATGTTTCTCACATGATGTCATTTTTTCTTTCCACCTGACCCCAGACTCATTCAGTGATGGGGCAGATGATGCTAAGTGGGTAAAGCATGTTTTTCAGTGCTTGAGCTTCAGTATCAGCAAAATCCTGCACTGAAATTAGCTCTTCATAGCCTTTTCTGTGACACTTGATACCGTAAAAATTGCATGCYGAATAAAACACAATGACTTTACTTGTACAATGCCCCTATGATTCAAAGAGGGAAAATTTCATTTTATTGATTAGAATTCATTCCTGAAGAGATTAAACCCAGCTTTTGCATCACTCACCTCTGACCTGGAGTATTTCTAAGAGTTTGCACACTCAGAGCACCTGCAGTTGACATTTGAGCCTCACCTCTTGTTTTCTCTCCCTTCTTATACAGAAAGGAGGAATTTTATCAGAACAGAAATCCTTTCACTTCCATTTCCCCTCACAAAGATCAAGGTCCTCTTTTTTCACAGGAAAACTATATTTGTTTTATCCTGAGGATCTCTGTTGACCTCATCCCTTGCCAAAGGAAGCTGACAACAAAACACTACATAAAACCATTCCCTATTTTCAATACGGCTCCACTATATCATTCACACACAGATGCATTAACGGTTCTGCACCTTCTAGTCCTTATGCCCACATCTCTGAAGCCTTTTTTTCTCCATGGCAATTCTACATAAACAAAGAGAATTAACAGCTCTGTTTTCTCACACATGAATAATCATGTTTACAGAGATAGCACTTGAGTTCACGTTATCAAGATTTTTACAAGCCAACCATACAAGACTAAGAAGGAAAAATAGCTTCTGGTTATTACTTGAACAAATCAAATAGGAAAAGCTGTCCAGGAATGATCTTTTAAATATGGTAGTTAAATATATGCTTATAAAATATGTTAGTTTCTTAATAATAGAAAAGCTATATGTGAAGGTGTGTCTGTCTGAAGCAGGAAGTATGATCCTGACACTTCCAGGATCCTTCCTCCTTTTTGGCAAGAAAATAAATACATTTTAGTCAAATTTACTTTCAGAAAAGTCTCCAGTTACAGAAAGATTGTTTTGAAAGTACTGTAAGTTTTAACCCAAATTAGCATCACATTTTGAAAGTTACAAACCAAAGTTTTGAGGAGCAGAGAATGGAGTCAGCCTAGGAAAATTCCAGGCAGGACTGCCTGAAACTGGAGAAAGAGCAAACATACCCAACTGTGTGACTGTAGGAAGTCTGGCTCTCCCTGGCAGGATTGCCCCATCTTATTTTAACCCTCAGTCACCTTCTTTCGGCTGTAATTATGGTGGCATTCCCTGACCCACTGGAGAAGCAAACACACTAACACATTAAAACGCTCTGGGTTAAGCAAGGTCTATGTTAGGCTCCTGGTTTTGTGGGGCTGGTGCCGGAGAGGGAGGCTGCAGCCAGGGCCAGAGGGGCCACTGGTGAGCACGGGCGGCAGGAGCCCGAGGCCGGTCGCCTACAGCGTTTCAAGGAGCACAGCTGTAGTCGCAGAGGGAAACGTACTCAGGCATGCAGCCCAGAATAAATACTCATATTTTCCTCTTCATCAGATGTGGACATAAAATATACGGGGAAAGAAACCTTTTGCTATATAGGTGAAATAATAAATCTTGGACTTCATCTGAGTTATGAGATAACGTTCTATTACTAGATTATTGCTCTGTCTCCTTTTCCATATATAAACTTAGCAATTTTCAGGGAAGAAGAAATTCTCCCTTTCCCTGAACAAACTTCACAACTGAAATCAAGTATATTTCAATAAATTACAAAAACTAGTAAAAGTCACAAATATCAACAGAACTCTAAATTTAACTGTCGTCCTTTCAAACTGGAAACTTCTCTGCTCTCCTTCCTTTGACAGTGAAGCATTCTTCAGAAAAACTGTGTGACTAAAGAATGTGACTGATGGATATGCATTATCAGAATAACATATATGCATTAGAATAATAATATACATTATTATCATAYGTAATGCATATAACTGCATTATTAGAATACTGCATTGGTAAGGCTTTGGTCTTGATAACGAAAGTTTTCTCTTTTCTTCTGCAAATATACCTGTATTTTGAATTTTATAATTTCCTGTGTATATTGTTTCCAGGAGTATTATGTATTTGCAGCTGCATGAGGTAATTTACTTGTATATTGATCTTGCTATCAAGAGGGTCACCACACACCTTATTTTCTACATAAGATTTTCTCACTGTGCATTTGCTTAGATTTATGCACTGTCAGTGAATTTTTCAGTCAGAGAAGATATGAACCTGCTCTACACAGACCTCCTCCCTAACCATCTGGGTCCTTTGCCTCATCAAATTTTGATAGAGGTTTGCTCCTATTCCAGGGCAGAAAAAGTCACATATTGAATACTGAGGTTTTATATTGTCGGTGTATACAGTTAGACCAYTAAAGCTCAGGAATCCAGCTTAGTCTTACAGTTTGCAATATAGGGTTTGCTCAGAAGATGGTGCTAAGCGATAACTTTTGGAGGATCTTGGCTCTTACTAAGCAAATATGAAGCTACGTTGTAATAATATTTATCCCTTAAATATGAATAAACTCTTCCCCATTTTACAATCTCAAGAGCCCACTGCATTTATTAGTCTTCCATTTCTACATTTTCACCACACGCATACACACACTGCTGACCTCTTAAGAGTAATTTTGGAATGAAAGTTACAGAGTTACAGCAATTCATTTTCCTTTCATAAATATTCCCAATGCAACAGTGAGTATTGCTCATTCTGTGCACGTCCTGTGATTTTGGCACACTGAAACTGTTGCTTGGCTTTTCTTTTGCTGAGCACAAATTATGAAAATCATTTATTTAGTTTCAAAGACTCAACATGAAAAGCAAACGACATAGACAGACTGATGAAGAAAAGACAGTGTCTTCTCATTGTCTTGATAATTTCCAAATAGCCCATTAGCCCACATTAGCTAGCCAATTAGTTGTGGACTAGCCAATGAGCCCACAACCTGACTTAACCCAGACACATTTAAGATGCAGTCCCTGAAACGGAGTACAAGCTATACATTTCTGCCTTTTCTAAGAGATGTGTTTCCAAACCAAGACAAATAAATCTCCATAGATGTTAAGATCATAAATATAAGTGGGTTTTTCTTCATTTTCCCTGTTTGCCGTATTTGGAGAATCAGGAAAAGGGGACAGAGGTGAATACAGCGTACTTTACTTGAACGATATGTAAACTTTATCTAATCCTTACATTTCTTTCTATAGGATATAAACCAGGTCTGTTCTCCCCTTGCATTGGTGCCCTCTCCTTCCTTTGTAGCAGTGAGCAGAGTGATGGCTCCCAGATAGTGGATGCAACTTTCCAGGGGTCCCCAAACAGTCTCGTCTCACCTCTGTATAAAACTACTCAGCTGAAACTTGCTTTTATATGTACAAATTATTTCTCCCTATCACCTTGAACTAACGTACAATTGAATGATATTACTCCTGCAAATCAGAAAGAGGTACTAAGTATACAACATTAAAAATATACAGCTTTTGAATGATTTCTTTCAAAAAACAGAGACCAGTTTACAATCAGCTTTATACTGTTGTACTTAAGATAGCTATAAATACAGCTAAAATATTCAGTGAGGAAAAGAATTATATAATTTTTTAAGGTGGGGATAGCTTAATACAATATCACTTACAAATACTATCATTTAATCTGTCAGACTCAAATCAAAGGAACTATTATTATTGAGCTGCTGACAGTGAAATATTTAATGCTTAACTCAAAGTCTAAAAGGATTCAATGCTGCAGCTTCCCAATCTGCTTACTCTTCAGCTGGTCCCTTTTAAAAGACAGAACTAATATTGATACAAACTGCTTACATTAAAAACATTGCAAGATAAATTGTCTATATTTGTGTAAGTTAAGAAACAAAAATACAAAACTTGTGTGTCTAGGTGCTGGAAAAGACGATGCTGAAGTAGCTGTCAGTATATCGGCTACATTAAAACAGGTGTTTTTAAAGAAAACAGTCTTTCTTAACTTGACGTAAAGTCCTTATGTCTCATCTTTTCTCTCTCGCACTAAAAGTCTCCTGCTGAACTGTCAATTGCAAAACAGTATTTTCTCCAATTTCTCCCCAAATTTGGAACCATCATTTCCCTAGAGAATGGCTGGTCTATTCTACCCGCTCTTGTGTTCCCAGAGACTCTTTAAAAACAAATATCCTGCTCTGAAATTCCCCAAACCTCTACATACCAACTGCCTGCCTTTCCTACCTTTGAGGTTTTCCTTTAAAAAATTTAGCTTGATATTTCTGTGACAGTACTTACATGCAAAAATGTTCAAGATAAAATGCCAGTTGTCAAGTAAGCAGTCCAAGTAGGAATAGTTTAAGTTTCAGGCATTCAAATGTAAGTTCATCTTTCTTAAAATAAAGATAAAATCAGCACTTCTAGATGAAAAAGCATATGTATACAGCTACTGAACAACAGATGATAATTGAAAAACTGCATTCTGCCCAAGACACTTCTGATAAGAATTGATTATCAAAGACCTCATTAGTTTCTTTCACTCGACACTGTTTGTATTTAACAATAGTAAATAAAAAGTCTTGTGATGATTGTGCCTTTACAACTTTAAGTATTACACTGATACTCAGAAAAACAAGTGCTTGTCAGATTCACAGTTGGGAAAAACAGTTTCACATATAAAGAAAAATTGATTTAAATCACACTCAGTAATCAGATTCTTTTGTGAAAAAGGGGGCCTGCAGCTGCTAGATGGAATCAAACACACTTTAAAAATAAAGAAAAATCACTGTGGCATGTTTTTCCCAAGCAAAATTGTACACACTTCATTAACAATATTCTATAAAAATGAGAAAGATTGACGAGAATAGGTCAGGAGCCAAAACAGACACTGAAGAACAGAAAAAAACAAAAAGGAAAATAGAGGGAATAGATTAGAAGGACTTTGAAGGGCCTCTCAAACTCCATTTCATCTTTTGAACAAAATAAAATACAATATTATTTGATGATTTATTCCACTAAAGTAAAAGGACCATGAAGTAAAGCAGAAGCAACGAAGATATGAGAGAATCCAAAAGTATTTATTATAGATTTTTTCCCTGTTTTCTTCCTAAGACATTCTTTCAGACTAGAAAACAGCACAGTGTTTGGAATTTGTTTCTCCCTACACTTAATATCTTAAACATGAAAATTGTATCTATATTCATATTTCAATTATCTGCTTACAGACATAGAAATGGAATTAAAGTTCATAATCATAAAATACTAACAGGTTTATATTTTGTTCAGCAACAGAGGATTTTCAAAGGCCTTAACTGATCCTTAGTTAAAAAAAAACTAACAACAAAAAAGGGATAGATTTTTCTTTTATTTTATACATCAAACTCAGCTTCTCTGAAATCTTGCTTTACATATACTTTACCTGTCTGTTAGCTGGCTTGTATTTGTTGTGTTTTGTTCACAATCAAGCCTAGGCTGTCACCACAAAGTACTTCTAACTCTCTCGGGACTGCTGTGTTTGTGCAACTCTCACCAGGCAGCTACAATGCGAGTTCCACTAGATGTGTTGGCACCTTGTCTTAAACCTATGGGAGCTAGAGATGAAAGACAACTTTTGCTACAATTATTTCAGGAGTACTGTTTGGAAACTGATTCAAAAATTGTCACCATCTTGAAAGGCTTATAGTCCCATAATTGGTTTATTTAGCCTTTAAGAAGAACTCTTCCCAAGAGAAAAACCTTGAAATGTCTTTATGGATTACATAGTTTGATGCCTTCCTTCTTGTCACTGCTGGGGGAGCCCATTTTTTTGCCACCTACAGCATATACATATGATCTCAAAAGAGTAAACAAAATGGCACACAAGTAACAGATAGACAAGCGAAGAATTGCTATGAACTCAACAGTATTGCACATCTAACCTTGACCACCAAGACACATTTTAAAGAAAGATAAAAAGTTGACCAGGAATCACGTTATTGTCTGTTTGTTTGCAAACGTACAGTGCAGAGCCATACATTTCACTTAGGCAGATTTACAAGATGTGTTAGAAGAGTCTCCGCACAAATTCTCAGTTGAGGAAAGACACTTCAGAGGTTATAAACACAGAACTTTGTGCAATTGTGCTTGGATATCGATTGATAATTACAAGTATCAAACTTACTCATTCTTTTTTTTTTAAGATGGTAGAGGTAAAGGAATCTGTTGAGTAAGTCAGAACTTAAACAAAGTCTTTCTGTAATAAAATTCTGTATTTAAAATTTTCCTCTATTATTTCCCAGGTGCATGTTTTGGGAATGAATATCAGCTACATCAGACACTGCATTTGAACACAATGAATGAGCTACAGCATGATGTGTTGGTTGTAGTACCTCCAAAGGGAAATAGAAAATAACTTTTTAAAAACAACAGATAAAAGTACTTTTTTATATCTTATCTATTACTAGAATCAGATTTAAAGGGTCACTGTAAGAATCTTAAAAACTATCTAAACTATCTAAAAAAAATTGCAAACTAAAATATACTTCTCATTCACTGCATTAAAACTTTCTCTCTTTCATTGTTAAAAATTCATTTGCATTTCTATTCATTTCAGACTTAGGGAAACTTTGTATTGTATTTAACTTTATATCTTTAAAACTCCTTGCAATTTAAACTCCTTGCATTCCATCTCTGTCTAATGGCATGTACAATACTCTTGTAATTCAGYACATACAAATTTTATTTTTAGTCTCCTGCAGGTGATATCTCAGAAAGTCACACAGACTAGCCAGTGTTTCTGTAATGGTGTTCAGAGCTATTTTTACAAAGCAAATCCATTTTTAAATATGATATTGAATTACAATATGAGTAATTTAATTTCAACTTGAAAAAAAATATCACAAACAGTAGACTGTTTGGCTGATAGCATAAAGGAAGAGAGAGGAAAAAACTGCAGTATTTGACTACAAGAGAAACTGAGGTTTGGAGTATATAAAAAAAATTGACCCCTTCAAAATAAGTTCAAAGCAGCATTTTAAATGAGGGAAACAAAGATATGCCATATCCCTGACTGCATATCCATTACTTGATGCTTTTTAAAAGTTTAAAAGCTTGTTATGTGTCTCAATAGCAACAGATTTAACAGCAGGAAACAATATTACTGCTAAAAAAATTGATGATGAGGCACATGGCTCTTACAAAAGGAAAAATATTGTCTGTGTATGGTAGCTTTACACTGGACTCCTGCTTCTTTGGGGGAGGGAAGTGGTTCATTTACTGAAAAATACTAATGGGGAAATGGATTTAGTTGAAAAGATAACAAATATTAAAAGCTAGATATACTAATTAAGATACATAAAAATACTCAAGAAAATTCTTCAGTCAGATGATTTTACAAATCAACATACCAATTGCTTGAGAAAAGCAAATGAATCAACAGTCTCATTCTAAAACACTTCTGCAAAGTAAAAGATTGAAAAGGTCAAATACTGCCAAAGATTATCTTTACATTTGCAATTAGGGAGCTTCTCAGCACTGTTGCTTATTCAAGCTCAGTGAAGCTGTATCAAGTCACATCAGCCAAAGACTTGGCCTAACAAGCCTCTTTGCAGACCAGAGATGACACACTGTGTTTGAGACTGGCAATGCGCCTCTCCGAAAGAATTAAGCATGCTTCCATATACCAACATAAAATGTACTAAAAAATGGCTTGTCTTTTAAATTGGGTGTGACCTTTAATTACTTATAGTGTAGATCAGGATGGAGAACTGTGTGCGGATGATCAGACCTCAGAGGCTCTTGGGAAAAACTGAGAAAGTACAAAAGGGGCCACAGAGGTCTTTACATTTGTTTTACTATGTCTGCAGTGCCAGCAGGCCCATAACAACGGGTGCTTGGGGACTACATTTAGATCTGCCGCAGTCTAATGATGTCACTGGGAATGAAGGAGAAGAGGAAAGGCACCATGACAGGCAGACACTGCTGGCTCAAGGTGCTATTGAAACCCTAATCTGTTAGCACAGGATCACTTAGGGATAGATACAGGTTTGTATAACAAATGAAACAAAAGGTGAAAGATATAAATATCACCACTCTTATGTGGGCTGTCCAGAAATACAGAGAGAGGAGGGAATCACAGTATTGCGGAAGCTGGGAGGGACCTCTGGAGATGACCCCTGCTCAAGCAGGGGCAGCTACAGCAGGTTGCCCAGGACCACATCCAGGTCAGTGTTGAACATCTCCAAGGACGGACACTTCATAGCCTCTCTGGAGGCCTGATCCAGTTTTCAACCACCCTCGCAGTAAAGAATTTTTTTCTTACGTTTAAGAGTAATTTCCTGTATTTCAATTTGTGCCTATTGCCTTTTGTCCTGCTGCTGGACAGCACTGAGAAGAGTCTGGCCCTGCCTTCTTTACTTGCCCCATCAGGTACTGGCACACATTGATAAGATCCACCCTCATTCTCCCCCAGCCTTCGCTTCTCCAGGCTAAATATTCTTACCTCTCTCAGCCTCCCCTCTTGTCAGATGTTCCAACCCCTTAATCACCTTAGTGGCCCTCTGCTAGACTAGCTCGAGCACATCTATCTCCCTGAGCAACCTGATCTAATGTCAAAGTTAGCTCGATTGTGAGAGCAAAGTTATTCTAAGAGTCTATGACTTGAAGTCTTCACGTACTGTCTTTCCAGAACAATTTTTGCAATGGACATGAATGCATTTTTTTGGTATTACACTTGCTGTCTGTGCATTCTGGGAAAGTGTAGGAAACATGAAGATTCTGAGAAACTCTGGGCTGGAAAGAGCTACACACCTGCCTGGAAGCTTCACAGGTGTGCAGGGACCTGTGATGCCTGGCTCAGACATTAGAGCAAAGAGATCTAATCTCATTCTTCCAAAGTCTTCACCTCAGCTAAGACCCTGCTGTAAAGCAGCTAGGTTTCAGATGGAACTACAACAAGATGTAAAATATTTTTAAAAAGGTCCTATTTTGAAGGATTTTCACATTCTACCGAATGTTTCTTTGACCTTGATAAAACATATTACAGCCTACAAGGAAAGAAGCTCTCAGTGCAGTGATGTTGTGTCATGATGCCATGCTGTGATGCTACAGGTTTGAGTATGGTGCCAGAAATCAACAGTGAGCTGAAACAGCAGTTACAGTAAAACCAATAAGATCTGACATCTGATATACTAACCTTATAAGTGGGCATGCATAAATATGCAGAAGGATTTGAGCAAATTTAGTAGCTAACCATTGATTAATGCCTTTCCATCTTTATGCATTAGGATTGCTTCTTTTGTACACAACAAAAACAAAATATTACAAGAACTTTTAAATAAAGCTATAATTTATTTTTCAGCATATGAAATTCTCATAGATTTTCAAATTTCCCTTCACAAGGAAGGGCAATTATTTCTCTGAAATCTCAAGAAACAGAAAAAGTGCTAGTACATGTAGCCCTAAAGCGGGTTACTGAAGCATTATGTTATTCGTATATTTTGCTCATTTTTTTCTCTTACTCTGTGCTATTACACAGAAATATAATTGCAGTTTAATAGACCTTTTATGAATGTATAATTTGTATAATGTATAATTTTTAATGTAGATGATGTTACTTTTAAAAAAGGTAAATTAAACATTTTAAAGAGTAAAGATTGTAAGCAAATGGAAACATTATTCAAAGCTGGAGATTTTTGCTACTCATAGGAAACTGAAAAGTACAAATTTGCATTTCTGTAATCAGTAATAGGGGTTATGAGGTGTCAATTATGTTCCACGTGTGACCTTTTTAGTTTCTAGGTAATGTACCTCAATTAATTGTCTGTGGCATCATAAAGAACCTTTTTCACTGCAGCGTGACTACGGAAAGCAATAAAATTCTTCCTCAGCAGCTGAAGTATGAAACGCACAACTGACCTTAGCACTTAGCAGTAGCTCACTGATGCTAATGCAGACCTTCTATTGGCATAAATTACAATGCAGTCAAAATTTGACGGCTCATCTAATGCTTTCCTAGTTCATGGTAGATTTTTGTAAAGTCACAGAAATGACCATGCTTTGAAATTTCTATTTCAGTCCATCTATTGAACTGCACATTGAGAATTCTGCTTTTAATGAAACTGAATAAGCTGTTTCTCTAAATTCCAGTGTAGAAGTTGCTATGAAAGGCAAAACTATGATTCAGTTACACTATTCCTTTCTTAAAAATATAAGTCAACCACAGTCTTGCTACTGACAGACATTACAAACACAGAATGATGAACAAAATCAGACGGGTGTCATCTGGTAATATTTTCTCTTTTTAAGAGTCCCCAAGTGCAACATGTCATAATTTTGATGAGTAACTGTGATCTGTGGATTAGAGTATATCCACAATATATTAATTCATTCAATATTTTGCAAACGTTCATGTGAGGAAATCTTCATATGAAAATTTTTCTTGTTTTTCAAAAAGAAAAACACAACTACCCTGAATTAGCCTTATTGAAGCACGAAAAATAATTAGCTTACCAGTCTTCAAAGCTACTCACTTGCAAAATCATAGAAAAGAAGGAAGAGGGAAAAAATCAGGGGGTAGGGATGGCATAAGGAAATGCTGAGTGATGAAATGGCTAAATATTTTGGTGGTTAAGATGCAAGAAACCTCAGTAGTAAGTCTGTGTGAATAGTAGGTGGGTTGGTTCTAGAGGGAAGATCTGGTCAGAGGGAGGACCCAAACTTCTCAGCTCTTCTCTCAGAATGTGTAAACATTCTTCTATGTTCAAAGTGTAGAAGTCATTTAAAAACTAGAATGTGATATATTATTACATATGATATATTAGCATTATAATACTCTGGTATTTAAAAATGGAGAATAATTCAGTAATCAATTATTTTTTCTAAAAATTTCTCGGGAAGTCTAAAAACGTGGTTGCAGAATTTTGCTAATGTAAGAAATTCTCTAGGGCTTCAAGCCAATGTCTTTTGACACTAACAAATACTCTACGAATCACTTGTGAGATATCTGTTTAACTTTATACATATCTCAAAGATTTTCTTTGTGTAGAGTTACGTGAGTCAACAATTAGGTGGGCTTTGAAAAAAAAGTGGTAGATTTATCTGCAGTTCAGAATCACAACGTTATTCAACAATCTCATAAAGTATATACTGGCTTGCTTAAAAAGTTGGCATTGCTACAGTGTTTAACTGAATAGAATTATATCTTAAGGGAGTTAAAGTACAAACACTGTTTTATAAAATCTTCAAGCAATTCTATGAAAACTAATATGTTCAAACACATAATCAAGCATGTGATGCAGCACTTGTGACAGTAGTCACACGTATCCAGAGACAGAGTTCCAAGACGCTTTCATTTTTCCCTGAAATTTTGACCCAATCAATTAATCAATTTTGACTGATTTTTCATGTTTCTGAAATAAACACAACTGATTACAATTTGGAAGATTTCAATATTAACATTGTAAAAATTTCTATTAGAACGATGAAATACATCTAGATGCCTTAGAATATGGTGTCTTTGAGTCCTTAGTTGGTATCATAGCATAGCTATCCAGCCTATGAGAAAAGGCATTATCCTCATTGCATACACAGTTTTACAGCTATGAAAAAAGGCAGACATATGAAAGCCAGACTTCTGTCTTTCCTTCCCACATAATGGTATTAAATCAGCTAAACTATAAATGTGGAATTATATTTAGGAATATGCCTTAAGCACTCTCAGCACTAGCAGAGACAGAAGAAGTGTACTTTAACCAAAACCTGCCTGACATTTCCGTATATGATAAATACTTATTTTGGCTTGCTCATTCACTATCAATACACAATGTAAGCCATGCTGGGCATGAGCTTTCTCCTACTAAACTAAATCTTTCTTTATGTAACAGAAATAAAATTAAGTCTGTTTATTAACAGTTTTCCATACATGTCCTAGTGTGGGTGAAACTAAATAATAACAATTCTCACGGAAAAATCATATTGGAGAAGATATCCTACTGATTTAATTGGCCCAGTATTGACCAAGCTGCTTTCTTTGGACAGCTCCAGTAACTTATAAAATAGCTTTTCCTCCATAATGCTGCATGCGACTTTGGAAGATGTCCATTTTAAAAGGGAATCAGTGCAGGTACAGTAAATGATGTGTAAAATTGAGCAGAACGTTCTTTACTTTTTCTCCATATTTATTGTTGTCAGCTATTGTCAGAATGGCAAAGGGTTGACAGAGCATTCAGAAGTTTCCATCCATCTGTAGCTTGTTTTCATTAAACAGCATAATTTTATGTCAAAGGAATTTATGTTCCATTCTGACATGCATTATACTCTATGTCTTAGATAAAATGGTTTCTGATCACCAGAGTTTGTGAGAGAGTCATTCTTTCTGCTTACCTTTTTCAGAATATGCCCTTTGTTTCCTTCATAATGATACTTAAAGCTTCTTTTTCGGGGATCAGTGGTTCTAGTAGGATGACAACCATGAATCTTGACCTCCTAGTGATTAAATAAAAAAGTTTATATTAATATTGAAACTTAAACATTTTATTACCTCTAAATACAACAGTTCTGAAGGTTATAATGTCTCAGGAGATAAGGCATACAAATAAATCATGGTCGTGCTGCATTGTCATTTCATAGATCCACTTAAAGACACATCATAAACATATATATATATATACACACATATATTATATATTATATGTGTGTGTGTGTGTATATATATATACGTATAAAAAGTTTCACTGGTGCTATTTTTTTTGTCTATTCCTCCTTCTAAGCTTCTTCCCCAAAGGGGACCTAGTAAATCTCAGCATGTACTCAACTAATAATTGTAAAGAAATATGAAAAAGATAACTTGTGTCTTTTTTTAAGAGGTATTCTAAACACATAAAAGCTTTCAGTTCCTAATAAAAATGCACTTGAAGAAGATGTGGCAAGTCAGGACATCCAGGTTTTTCATAATTTTGAAGGGACAAATATAATATGTGTTCCTGAGGAAAGGATTAAACTCAAATGCAGGAAAAGCAAAAGTGCCCTCTACAGACAAAACCAACAGCCAGTCTCAGAGATCAAGTTGAGCCAGTAGGCTATTGCCATAGTAGGTAAGGATGCTGATTCACAGGAAACTGTAAAAAGTAGGTGATATCTGTATAGTACTTCACTGATTTAAAAGAAAGGTGTTAAATGTATAAATAAATAATTTTGGTGAAAAAGCAGTGCTACATTTTGAACTGTGCCAACACAGTGTCTATGCTAGAACATGAAATCATAGAGAAAAAATGTCTAATAGAGACCTATAGAGGCACCTAATCACTTCATTTCCCTAAAGCAGGATACCTAGGCCCATTATTAACATGGTCAATAACGTTAAGCCTTTAATGGTTTAAAGGCTTCCAACACTGAAATAAATTTCCTCAGGAAAACATATTGTCAGAGTTACACTATTAGAAAGTTTTCCCTAATGTTTGAATGCTTATTGTTAAAATTCAAAGCAAAATTTAGCTTATCTGGACACAATAAGCAGATACCACCTTCTTCTCTTTATCAACTATTTAGGTATTTGAAATCTTTTGTGTCTCCCTTTCAGACTTCTCCTTTTTAATGGCCAGATTACTTCAATTTTATGGTGTAGATCATATTTTCTAGTCATTTAATCATTCCTGTTCTCTTCTGGATGCTCTCCAAATGT
This sequence comes from Apteryx rowi, assembly GCF_003343035.1. Taxonomy (NCBI): domain Eukaryota; kingdom Metazoa; phylum Chordata; class Aves; order Apterygiformes; family Apterygidae; genus Apteryx; species Apteryx rowi. Next base: position 1,246,590 of record NW_020448074.1, read on the forward strand.
AAGACATCTTTCTCCAAAACAGAAGATTGGTAAGGCCTTATAACCCTTCCACTCTGCTCAGAAATGCTACCTTGCAGGCCTCTTATAAATCCAGCTGGGATGGTTGACTTTGCCCACCCAGGGTAATTACTGATGCATGGTCAGCTTGAGAACCACAGTAACCTCTAGATCATTTTCTGAAGAAAATCAGCTTTTTAGCCGATTGTTGCCCAACTGTATTTCTTCTGTTGATTACTTTTACTGAAGTGCAGTGTTGTGCATTTAATGTATTTAACACACAAAAACGGGTGAACTGGGTCAAACTTAGGTCTATGTCAGGGTATCTAGGTTGGTGTCCCCTGTCCCCAACAAGGCATGCATACATTATACTACATTTCATACTGTTTATTCTATTACGCACATTGTAGAAGTGGGCTCAAGCCAGATGCTATCTGTTTTGGCCTGCTGTTTTGGCCAGGTTGGTCATAGCCGTCAATTGGTTTTGTACCTGCTTTATATTATCTTCTACTAGACTGTATTTATTTTATAAAGTTTTATTTCAGAATCTATTTACTGATCTAGTTTATATACCAATTAAAGTATACAACACATTCAAGTTAATGCTATAATTAGAATGAGATAAATTTGAATGCTATGTTGAATATCCAAATATTTTTAATTTCAATTTTAACCAAATATTTAGAAAGTGGTAGAACTAGCTCATTTTACAAACCATTTCAAAACTTYACTTCTGTTGGTGGGGTCTGGGGGAAGGGGGAGTTGGGAAAGAAAGTGGGTGGCTAGTTCTTTTGACAGCAAAATGTATGTCATTAAGATGACATGGGACTTCTATCAGATACATTTTGCTGTAAGTACAAGTTCTTCTTAAAAATAGCAGGTGGTTAAAGTAGCTCATTATCTACCTACAAGAATTTCAACTATTTTGCATTATCTTTTCAAGGTAGTTAAGTGTATAATGTGTATGCAGTACCTCTGAGTCATTTACATACACTCAATGCTCCTTATATATTAAGTGCCTCTAAAAAAATCAGGGGCTCATCAAGTAAATATATATACATATGTTGGGTGATTTTTTTGGTTCTCCTTTGCATTTAAAATGATTGGTTACTCCAGTCCCAGATAGCTCATTACAGTACTTTCTTAAAGTTTATTTAATGCCAAGTGTTCAGGCAATCTAGACTGACAGACAAGGATACCTTTAGCATTTAGAAGTTTTCCATTTCTCTTTCTTAAAAATATTTAAGGCTTCTCTGAGCAAATAATGAATAAAATTGAGGAATTTCAAAAAGTATATGTAGTTTCTCTTCTTGGTAAACACAGTATGAGATAATCATTAAGTTACCCTTCATATAGCTTAAAAGAAAACAAGTTTCTTAACCAATATGAAAATGAATGTTCTCATTTGTGACTCTCTTCTTGCAGGTGGTAATTATATTGTACTGGAGTCATTACATGTAAATCTCATAACATCATACACATTTGCACTTACATGTTTGTGATATAAAGACCCTGCAAGAGATCCAGTATCTTCAGCAACATGGAAGAGGGGAGAAAGGCTATCTCTCATGATCAAAATTTCAACATTTATCTCATCTTTAGTTTTATATGATACTAAGAATTCAGTAAGATGATGATGCTGTGAAGTTCTAGCAATGTTTCTCTGAAAGGTTATAGAGGAGAAAAAACATCTTAAAGCCTGAATACCCTAAGCAAGCCATACAATGGATATGTTAATCAAAGACCCTCTAGAAAACAGGGGAAGGACATGACTCCTTCCTGAGAAGGAGATCTGGAGAAAAGAGGAAGGAAGCTTTTGTACTCTGGATGTAAGAGAGACTGTTGCATTCAAGGTCAAGATGGCTCAAAAAAAGAATCATAACATTTGCTCCACACTTCTCTCTGTTTTTCCCAGGAAGAAGGAAGCAGCAAATATTTTAAATATTAAAAATATAAGAGAAGATCCAAGTTTAACCTAAAGGAAGCAGGCTGCCAACAAAATGAGATGTGAAAGCAGACACAGAGTATTTATTAAGTATAGTCTATTAATGCATTTTATATCTTTTATAATGTTTCATTATTACAGATCCTTATTTTAAATAAATCTGTATTTTTATTCTGTAACTTTGACAGGAGATAAAGATGAGCATGAGTTATTCTAACATGTAGCAAGGCACCTGGTTCTTACAGAGGGGGACATTCTTAAAACCTGGGTAGAAGGACTGCCTATTAGGTTTCTAGGGTTACAACATTTTTGAAAGCATGTACTGAGTAAAACAAGACATGCTTCCAGGAGGTTTGCAAAGTCCAGTTGGGCAACAGGTATCAAAGGGATCCAAAGAGGAATATGCATCTTAAGCAATGCCACTCTGTCACCTTTTGACATGTTGCAATGGAGCTGAAGAGCATGCTTGAACTGTGAGGCTCCCAACAGAGGGATGACACATGACAACAGCCAAACAAATGCTAGTTATACTCCAATAAGCAATCTACTTCTACATACTGTGTGTCTCTCTGAAGACTGTGGGCTTTTCTTCTGTCTACAGTTTCCTCGGGAGAAAAAATGCAATATAAAAGACAAGAAAAAAAAATCTTCATGGAATGTTTCTTTATGTTTCTAACACAGTATTGACCACATTCTTTGTGTATTTAGAAATTCATTATGCAGCACTTCAGAGCTGTTAGAGTAACTTGCTTGGTAAATTATTTCATGTTGGTAAAAGTCAACATAGAAAAACAAAATAAAACAGCCAGCTGCGGACACCACAATATTAGTATTTACTCCAAGAATCAATTTAAATTTTAATCACTTGGTACAAAATATTGGTCTACAAGTAAGACCGTCTTCTGACCTGTAACATTTTTAATTCATAGCCTATAATAAGATCTGAGAAGAGGAAAGGAAAGAGAAAAGGAGAGGAGTTTTTTGCAAGCAGTTTAACCCTCTGCCCGTGTTGATCCCAAGGCCTGAGAGAAGCAATAAACTCGTGAATTTTGGCTTGATTGATTCTCCCATCTAGATCCCAGGTGATCATAAAGCATGATCAGCTGATACTTCTGCTCAGGATGTAAATAATGGCTACTTTTAGGTCCATGCAATTTTCATGCAGGATGCCATAACTGTGTTCCCTGAGGGCAGAGATCAACTACTGAGGTTTTAGGAAAGCCAGATATAATTACCTGAGGCTTCACTGGGATTAAGGACAAGATGACAGCAAACTAAGATATTATGTAAACAAAGGCAGCATAACTGTTCACCAGGCAATAATGTGTACCAGCACTTGTTTGAAGAGTTGCCATCAAGTTTGCAAACTCATACCTTTCATTGCTTTCTACAATTCTGCAAATTTCAGTCAACTGTGCTGTCCTCCCCAATGATCCAGCTATCATTTGAAAGACTTGATTCTTCAAATTTGATCCTTTTAAACTGACAGGCTTCACAGACTGATCCTACTTAATCAATTTCATACTTAAAACTTTAATTTTATGAGTACTACTGATTTTTGCTAATCTAATTTCAAAATTACTAGTGAACGATTATCTTATTACTGACTGTCAGTTATATGCAAATCACCCACACATCTAGATCAACTTTTCATCACAGTTTCTTGTCAAGACTCATTAGCACTATTTCAATATACTCTGTAATATCCCTATTTTTATTGTAGCCATAATGAATGCTTAAGTTCAAAACAATGAAGCATGTTTTTTCAGTATATCTTAAGGACTTTTTCAGAAAATATATTTAGACTCAACCTAGTGATCCCCCGTGCCCCCCAAAAACCTGTATTTAATTTTCTCAGAGAGAACATTAAAAAAAGGACATTATTTTCAAGTCTTGAATCAGTTAGCGGTTCTTCTTACAAAAAGTACTGTACACGGCTGGCAGCTTTGTGCCTGTGAAAATGCCGTATCATAATCCCCACAACTAGATCAATGAACTGTTGGACAGAACCACTCAAAATCACCTCCCTTCCCATTATCATGCTTTCTGGTCTTCCGAGCACAAATTAGCCATCAACCTCCTTGACCCAGTTCCAGAAGCACGGCCATAAAGAGCACCTGTCAGAGTGATGCATGCACAAGCCCCGYGCAGTGACAAATAGGAAGCAACAGCAGTTATCACAAGGAATAACAATTTAGCTACAAATCTGGCTCAACATCAGACCGGTTTGATTTCCCACTGCAAAATCTCAAAATCGCTATGGGACTGGACAGTATCATGCCAAATCTTCATCATTCACCACAGGACAAATTGCTAGCGAGGTGTGTGACTGCAGGAATACCCTCCAGTGCTTTAAACACCTGACACCAGATTACTTTCTTCCTCAGTAAAGGTTGCAAAAGGCAGCATGGAAAAAAAAAAATCTTATCAGATCAACTTCTACAGCAACAATCACAACCTGATATCCTAAGGGTACTGAACTACTGCAGTCCTTAGCATTTTCTGTCTGTTAAAAAATAAGGCTTAATTAAAAGCATATGTGCTTCCAAACTGTAATTAGTCGTATGTGAAATCTCCAGAGATTTAATGTTTGGCTTAGATTTTATGCTTATCTACTGTTTCTAGGCTAGAGGGACAAAACAGAAGATTTTCCTACTTGACATTTAGTTTTGCCATTAGTAAAGTTGTGCAAGGAGAAAAGATAGACAGAAAATTAATTGGCTGTGTCCATTACCATGGAGCCCTGAAGTTATCACTATAGAAACTATTATGGGGAGTCTGCCACAGTGATAACAGGCTACTGCACTGTCGTCACTGTATAAATTGCCAGGGCACAGGCCAAAGGGAACTGAGAGAGGGGGATGAGCTACTCATGCATGCTGGTGAATGGACTCTCACATACTCATTTGTGGTTTCAGCAATATGGAAATTAAAGACTATAATAAAGGCTTCCATTTCCTTTAATGAATTACTGACTTAAGTTCAAGGGGGTCTTCTGAAGTCAGAGCAGCTACATCTACAGTGACAACTTAACCCACTCTTGAACTTAAACAAGCACTGCAAAGTGGCTTGCATCCTCCCAGGCAGAAGGAAGCTTGTTTCAAACTCAAGCCTAGCACTTTGACTCTGAGCCTTCAGGAGTATCAGGGTCTACAAGACAAACGCCCCAGACTGTGTATAGCGAGAATCAGTGCCCAGGACTAGCGTCTGGAGAAAGAACATCCTCTGATCATGCTGGATCAATGAAAAGGTAATCCAGAAAGACTTTTTTTTTTCTCTCTTTTTTACAAAGAAATTGCTGCAGCAGTTCCTATTCTATCCTGGCCAACCTTTTAAAGTGACAAACTGATGTGCTGGTGGAGATTTTCCAGAAGGTTGGTTATAGCTTTTATTCTGCTTCACCTTCCAGAAAGGAAGGCCTGTCTCTGCATGTGTGTGGGGGGGAATGGCAGCAGCTACAGCCGGGGAAGCATCTCTAGATAAAGGGTCAAAGTGTGAAGCCACATCACAAGCACTTCTAAGAAGGAGAGTGTGTGTGTGTGTGTGTGTGTGTGTGTGTAAGCTTCAGAGCCCACAAGAAACACACGTGTGAATCAAACAAATTGCCTAATTCCCTGCCCACTCTTGCAGAACTCAGCAGTGTATCATTCAATTTCTCACAGGCAGTGAGTGAAAATGCTTGCCAAAACCGCAATTTCATAGTAAGTGACTGTAAATTCTGCAGAAATTTGTCTAAAGGCTTGGCATTTTAAAATATTTTATAGATATTGGCACTCTTCTATTTCAATTTGTTGAAAACAATGGACAGTGGGGTAAAGTAGACTGTTAACACCAGAATACCAGCCTTGAAATGGGGACATGCAGTGCTGATCCCATGCCAAGGTACCCAGTTTTAGGAAGTACAGACCTAGCAAGTGCCTCAGTGAAACAGAAACCACAAACTCAGGACAGTAATTAAAACTGTTAACATTTCCATCGAAGTTTCCAATAGCAGGTGCTGAGAGTCAGGTTCCAAAGTGCATACTGAAATAGCAGCAGCTGAAATTTTTAAAGCATCTGCATGACTTGGGAAGAAATTTTACTGTGCTTCCAAGTTTTCACTTTTATGTCAGTGGAAAATGACAGTTTAAAAATATTTTCCAAAAGCAGAAGTTCTAAATTAGACTTTTCTATGTGAAAATGATACAGGCAGTGTAGCATTTCTTAAAAATGTTGAAGTTCTAAGAATGAATTTGCGGGACATTGAACTCAGACTAACACTATCATCTAGTGTCYGCTAGATGGTGGCATAAGCTAATATACTAAGCTATTTGGTAAAATACATAAGATGGCCTTTTATTACAACAGTGATAAAATGACAGCTTTTCTTTTTACTCAGATTTCAGACTTTTTACTTGATACTGAGTATGGGATTCATTCTACTTTCTTCCCCTTATTTCATATACAATTGCTGTCTTTGTTTAATATACTAAAATTGGAGAGAAAGTTTTAATGGAACACAATAAAATGTAACTTTCTTATTCTTTAATATCACAATTTATTTTGTAATTCTACTGAATCAAAAGGCCTTCACTTTTACCACCATTGATCATCCTATTTGTTACTTATTTGAAGAATTTAATGCAGGTCAAGAAACAAATACATCTATCCAATAATGGCATAAGACAGAAAGTGAAGTTTCTGTTCTTACTCCAGGATTCACGTAACTGCTCAGGGACATCACTTGATCTTTCAAAAAAAAAAAAAAGAAAAAAAAAAAGAGCCGTTTCCCCAGGGCCACGGTTAGCTTGATTCACCCAGGGTCATGCAGTAGTAGGACGGGACCCAATAGACTCTTAGACTATAGCAACATCACTGTTCCCTTCACATAAGCAAGAAAAAGTACCTGTCTGCAGGAACTTGCTCTGTAGTATTATACTCTGTTGGCCACAAATCATTCCTGTCCCAATACAAAGAAATGGTGAGAAAAACAAAAGTGATTCTTCTTTTCAGACTGTTAGCAGATAGGAAGCAACCAACAGGCTTGGTGAGATGAGAACAGCAGCAGCTCTCTTTCATGGAAAGAGCACGTATTATTTTTTAAGTTTTTTTTAATATTAAGCCAAAATTGGCTCTTGAATTAAATAACTGCTGGCTAGGTGAATAAATGTAAATGAACACAAGTCTGCATTTATATTCTCATTAACAATCTTGAGATAAATAATTATGTCTATGGTTATAGAAAAGTGACAGCTAGTGACAATTCTTTCAGTGGTGTTAGGGGAAATTTATCTGATGTGTTTAACAACTAAGTATCACACTGAGAAAATAAAAGCATGCTTTGGGAAGAACTGCAAAAAATATTATGAGGGAGGGGGAAAGATCATCATGAAAGAAAATACTGACCTTATTTAAACTGCTCAGTTAAGTGAGTAAAGAGTGAAGTAACAACATCAGAAGTATTTTGAAGTCTTTTCAAGCAGGGAAATATTTATAGCCCACAGTTTATGTATTCAATGACATTAGAGGAAAAGGATATGTTAACCTTCCTAGACTGTGGAATTTTTCCTCAAAAGTCCATGAGGAAAACTATCCCTTGAGTTATTTAAAGCTAGAGCAAGCAAAACTCTAAACTTCATGATGAAATACTTGAGCATTGACAAGGAATTAGACAAGGTTATTATGAGTAAATATATTTTTCCATCCCTTAAGTTTGACTACATACTTTTTTGACTCTAACAAAACCACAGGTTTTAGCTCTATGTAAATTTAGGGAATTCTAAAATCTAAGAAGCAAACAAAAAAACCCCAACCCTAATAATGGCATAATTAGATGATATAAACTCTGTTTATTTTCAAATGATTTGGAAAAAGGAGATAGAACAGTTTAGTTTAGTTTGCTCTCTCAAAAGTCCAAAACTGCAAATTTTGTGTCTCAGGGTGCCAAGGACAACACCTGACACTGCCATTGCACCTGGACGAGCTCCATCCGCATCTGGTGTTGGTGGACACGCAGATGCCACGATCATATAAACTGTTAGCTCAAAGTCATAAGAGTGGAAGCTAGCTGAGTGGGGAGGACAAGACCAAAGCTCCCTTAGTTTCTCCGACATAACTATGCTGGGGAGACTAATTTAAAAACAGCACAGTACTGCCACATGTACTTCAAAATACAAGTCCTGATAATGAGCTAACCAATGCTATGATTTCTCCAATAACAACATCTGCTGCATTACAAAAATGCTAAAAAAAATTATTATAAATTGTTGCGTTGGGGGTGTGTGTACCTCCAGATTTCATTTTCTGACTTTTCACTGGAAAAAATTGCTTTTTTCTTTCTCTAGGGAAGCTCTGCATTATAGAAACACTACTCCTAAAATTAAATGTTGTGAATATTCATTAACTCTAAGATCTTCCCAGGTAAGCCCCAAATCACTGAAGTTATCAAAAAGATTTCAAAAATGAAGTATTCATTTCTCAGTCTCTTTTCGGTTATAAAAATCTTTAGTGCATGAATTTATTTCTCATTGTCCTGACAGAAGCCTTTGCCTAGTTATATCCTAAGTAAACCTTGCTATTTTACTCTTAAAGCAGTCAGATTACTGTCTCTAGTGAAAGACCAATCTCATACATATATTTTGACTTCTGATGTTTCTTGATGTTGAAAAAAGTATCAGTTTTGTCTTTTCTGATGCTGCAGCTATTAAACTCTGCTATTTCCATTTAATTTTGCAGGGGATGCTCTTTCCCCATACACACTGAATGATGCCCTTTTTCAAGGTTAATCTGCACACTGTGCGGGATCTGTGTGAGTGTCACCAAAGGTACAGAATCTGTCAACTTTACTTAAATGCTGATAGTTTTTTATTCCTTAATGTTTTGACACCAGGCCTACAGTAAAGGTGGATAGATCTCCCCAATATTTCAGTGATCCTTTTCTCCTGAGTGAATAACTGCTGCAATTTTCTCAGACTTTTTTCTTTTGATAGTCATAGGCTAATCACAGGAACCACTTTTTGCCGTTAATTCAAGTGATATAACACACAATTTCTGGACAGAGAATGCACAATTTATTTTAAATGGAAATATTTCCATCTGAATACTTTAGAGTAGAAAATATTCCTATTCTTTTGAAGTTATCCACCAGAAAGGATTACAAAAATTGCTAAGGTAGTAGAGTAGAGAAACAAGAAGTGATGGCTGTAGGACATAAGGTAGCATGAAGCTAGTGCCCCTCAGGCAGCCAGCTCATTTTTTTTTTAATACACAACTGAATTTTGGATCAACTTATATAGACAGTGCTCTGTTAAAAGCTACATGTAAATTAGAAATCACTAAAGCAAAAGAAAAGAATTGCAAATGAGACAAAAGGCAACTAAGAGAACTGGTTACTCTAAGCAGAATAGATATTCATTCCATAGCCCCTTTTCTTAATCAGAATAAAATTGATCATTAATATTTTTATTTTCTGTTGTTTAACAATGACGACTTAATTAAAATGCTATTCAACCTTTTGAGTTTTCCCTTCAATCTTGAATGTCTTTCGCATTCATTAAATACTCTATTTAGGGCATAATTACACATTTTACTGAATCCTTGACACCAAAGCCTGCAGGAGCATGTAAGAATTATCTTCAATTAAGACCCAGGAGGTAACTGGTGCATGTTATCAGAATGGAGGAGGAGGAGACTTAAACCTTTGTGGCTTTTTGAGTCATCAGAACAGACCGGGAGGGTGCAGAGATGACTAATCTTTGGGACTAGACAGACAATTCTTGGGACAGAAGGGGACCATTATCATCTGACACAGAATCAAACCACAGCATTTAGGGTAAAATAATTCGCACAATCTAGTTAGGCTAAATACCTCCCTGATGCAAGTCAGAGATGGCATTTACTACATCTGCAGTCTGGATCATCACCAAAACTACATCTGTTTCTGCTTGTATTACAACAGTCTTGATCAGAATTATATAAAAAAAATCAGGATGATATAAAAACTACAGAATAATTAACCCCTGCTTCCTGAATAGTACGATTTTTCTGTAAGTACTTCGCTTCTGGGGCTCGTTTTTTCTGACAGTTGCATACCCTCATGAGGTCTCGTGTTAGAAGAGAAAAGAAGCTGGGGCTGGAAGCGAGAGTGAGAAAGCTTGAATGTGCCTAGAAAGAGTTAAGGTGCATTTTCAACTCCTCTGGCCATTTGTCCAGAGTGCCATTTGTACAGTCAAAAGATGCTAGTCAGTACTAGCAACCAGGATGAAAATGTAGGTCCAGAGTCCCTGCCATGATGCACACGGGCTTTGGTGATGAGATGTGAGGCAGGAGGACCTAGAGTGAAGCACAGAGCCCTGCCCCGGTGCAGCAGGAAGCAAGGAGACCTGTCCAGGGAGTCACCCTTGCGCTGCACAACTAGGTTTGCTCCAGCGATCCTGGGGTTCGCTGCACAAGCAGGTAGGAACACGTCTGTGCTAATGCARCCCCTCAGAGCAGGATGGAAACTAGTACCAGTGTGCAACGCCACCCGGGCTTACCAGGTTTACCCGCCAGCTTCCTGCCACGGCCTTAAAAATTCCAATTCCAGCAGTCCGTTTCATGAAACTATGATGAAATGGTAATGCCCTATCAAAAGTAATGTAGAGACAGGCCTGGTACAAATTGTTTTGCAGAGGATGTCCAAGTCTAAATCTCATTCAGCTCCTGTATTGCAGGTATACTATGGAAACAGAAGGGGAATGGAATAATGATTGTACTATATCAGGTCAGTAGCCACCATACTTGAACCTGGTAAAAGCCTGCAAGGACCCAAAGGACAGACTCATTTAGGATTTCCGGTATTTTCACATTTTTATAATTAAAGTATATTATTCTAAATTCAGCTGTGTTGTTGCATTAGTTTCTTTCATGTGACCCAAATATCATAAAAAGAGAGAATGACTAAATGGTCATTATACTGACCTACCTTTAAGTTTGAACAGGAAGATAAATTTTAATTCTGAACTAAATTAAAACATTTTATTTCATATTAAGGTATTTTAGTGCTAATTTCTTGCATCTGAGTCAAAGAGTATTTATGGTATGGTTTCATGGAGGTCTATACAAGCTGGCCACAATGTTGCATTTTCATAGAAAATGTGTATTGCATGAAAAGCTTCACAAAGAATGACCTGAAATTTTATACATTCATACAGAGTAAACCACATTAAAAATGGAAAACTCCACAATCTAATCAAGAAATCCACACAAACAGGTGTTTAATGCTTATAAATAAATAAAACAAAAAATTCAGAAGTACTAATTACTATTTCTGATCTGCATGGTAATTCCCTTTTCTTATTTAAACCTCTTTCTACAGCTAAACAGTCATAAGTATTTCTGGTATTTTGGTTGTTCTTCATTAGCGTAGCTTAGGAATTGAGGTTTTTTTGAACATTAATGCAATTTATCTGTTACATCTTCAGTACTTCACATGGTACTAAAAGTAGGTGTATATTTAACATGGAAGTTCTTTTTGCTGCTGTCAGTCATCAGTATCAGTTAATTTGTTTTTATAGTACCTTTTCTCATTACAAGCTTTTCCACCTCCCAGTCAAGTCACAGAATCTAGCTAATAGCTCATCAAAAAGTACTATGCTGTACTTTGAATACAAGTATTTTTAAAAATAACTTTAGTCTTATGTAAATCTAAGTTCTAGTTGATTATAAAACCTTCACAAAGATAAATTACTGCAAACCAACCTTCTGCAAATGAAAACGATTGGGAAGCCAATTTTATGCATACTACATATTTACCGCTAACTCTTACAGTCTAAAAGAAAATAACTTGTTCTTTTCCATTAAAATATAATTGAAAACATACGGCATTCTTTCGCAGTTAATTTACATAGAGCAACTAATGAAAGTACTGCAGTGAGACTGGGCATCAGTTGGAAGTAATATCAGAAAAGTAATGTCATCGCAGCATGGGTCTAATTACTCAATTTTTAAACTAATTCTAAGGGCTTTTTAGTAAATGCCTGACTTAATAGTTTTAACATGGTTTGGTTAATATATTACTCAGATGAAAAAGAGCAATTGTTTTCAAACATTGTAACAAAATCCTTCTCCAGAAATGTATCCATCCAGTCATTACAAGATGCTTTTCAGATATAGCTTTATCTTTTTTAAAGGATCTATGTACAGGTCAGCTGTGGCATAATTTGTAAGAGGTTTTGAAAAGAGGCTAGATGAGTATCAAGGTCTAGACAATTCTCTGTGAGTTTAGGAATAAATGATTCCTGAGATTCCTCTGAGCCCTACATTTCTACGGTTATACAATACATACATTTCCACTTATCTTTGAGAAAAGGACATATCATAAACTGGATTTAATCCAGTAGACCTGCAATAGTTAAATGCTAAGCAAGGTTACTTCCTAATTACTCTGAAAGTGTGACTTGTTAGGAGATGACTGTTTTAAAACACATTAAAAATAGTTACATAGGGAAATAACATTTCACTTTGTAAATCAGCTTTTATGAAAGAGAGACTGCTACACAGTAATGGCTGTTGCAGCTCTTTGGAAGTATTCCTACAGGGTTACCGCTCACCCTGACTCCATGGAGAACTTCAAGTGCTTTAGCTTACACAGTGACTTCATGCCATTCGTTAAAATCCCCTGGTTATACAACACCTCACACTCGCTTGGAGATAATAGGCACACGTAAGAGAGGATTCCTTTTATTTCCTGGTCAGTATACTCCTTGCTTTCATGTGCAGATTCACACATCGTTTCAAGTGATGATTAAGCACTAGAATAAAGCTTTATTCACATTTAATAATTTCTCTGATCTACACATTTAACATATATGCAAGTTCCTCAGTTCTTTGCATCCTTCTCTGATAACAAAGCTCTATTTTCTTTTCTGCAGTTCTAGCAATAGGAATAGCTATGACATTAAATATTTAAAATAGTCTCTGAACATATCATCTCTGCTTTCCCCAAACAAATTTGATTGCCATCTGATGCTTATTTAGATTTTTCCTTGAGACAGAGTGTTCTCTAATTATTTAAATGTGCATTTTATTAGCAAGTGATAGGCAGAGAATGGCTTATTCCAGAAAATTTCTGCTCGAATGTTGTGTGGCAGGAATCCTAGCTACCTTAATGGCAGGAAATTGATATAAACCTTTTCAATAGTCTTGAACATCACAATCTCAAAAGCCTACCCACAGTTATTGCTCTTGTTCGTTCCTATGAATTTAAGCAGCCACCTCCTCTCAACTCCTTCTTGTCCCTCTTCCCCCATTTTACTTTATTATAGTAGTGTGTAGAGGACAGGAAGAATGCCTGCTTCCTCTTGTAGCATTCTGGGGCAAAAAATCTAGGTAAAAATTCTTCATATCCTAATAAGACCCATTTCACATAAATGTGTAGCAATTACTGTAGTATCAGGGCTACTTATGTCATGGCAGGCATGAGAAGCTCTTTGGGGTCTACCTACTAAGCCACTCGACTAGAATGACAGTTCAGTGAACTAAGAGGTGATAAACTTCTCAGTGAGTAGATATCCAGGTCATTCAAATTTATTCCTAATAAACTAGATGAGTTCCTCAGTGCTCAGTGAACATAGATTGTTGTAGCTGCATTGAAGATGGATCAAACCTTAAACATTCTTTATCTGCAGAACTTGCATATGACAAACTGTTGGCATGCAGGCATTTTCACGGGAATGGTCTTTCATCCTGTACTGAACACATCAGAGTTTGCGGTTTCTTTCAGACAAATTTCACAAATAACTAATTCAACCAAACTTGTAGGCAGTTAATAAGAGCCATAATCATGGTGATTTTAGTGATTTGAAATGCTTAAGATCAGCCAATTTCACATTCAGTAGGCAACCCAGAGAATAATTTCTAATTTTGTTAAGTCTGAAACTAGTTATCTTTAGGAAGTACTATGAAAAAATCATTATAGTGCTTTCAGAGCTATTATGGTTTCTCCCTGAATACCCAGTGATTGTCCGTATAGGCAGTGAAAACTGAAGACAATTTATAATGGTTGAATTTTTAAAGTATCTCCAGTAATTGCATAAAAACAAAAAATCTAAAAGGATACTCTAATTAAAATCAATACGTGAAGAATCTTCACTGAGAATTCTGGCCATTATTCTTGTTCAGTTCTAACATGCTGAAGTAGCTCCCCCTTTTCCAGCGCTACACAACAATAATCCCTCTTCAGATGATTCCCTTGCCTATTCTTTTCTTCTCTTTACTTAGTACTAGTGCCTCAAGTCCTTGAAGCACAGCACAGGAACTATGCACCATAATCCTTTTAACAACCYTTTCTGGAAGATTTAGCAAAAAGAGACAGCTGCAGATTCTTATGACATGGTCGGAAGAAAAAACCTAGCACTGACTGCAACTATATGCCAAAGTCCAAGGCTGTGGAAGCCCTCAGTGAGGTGAATGGGGGAAGCCAGGAGTCTCAGGCAGCAAAGCACCAGATCACAGACTAGTCTCTGATCGTATTTTCAATGTTATCTCTGTAACCATTCAGAATCTATGGCTCTCAGAAACTGTAAGTGAGAAAAAATTTCTTTCCAAAGTAGACATGAAAGCCCATTCCAAACTACAGTTTTACTAAAGGTAGTAACATCTATTTGTGCTGGATATGAACGTTTCTTATTGCTATAACTATTTTTTGTATGATGACTTTGAAAATTACTATGAATAGGCATGCATTTTTTTCTATAATTTTTTTTCTTTTACCTCTGATGTTTAGTCAGTAACTCTTCCAATTACCTAGCAATTTACTTCCTGATTAAAACATGCTTTTCTTCCACATTTTATAACATTAGCATTTATATGCATGGGGCTTCCGCCTATGAGTAGAATCCACTGTAAAAGGTTCTTTTGACCTTTTAAAATTACTATAGAAATAGTGGCTTGTGCTTCTTTCTCTTCATTTCCTGTAACACATTAGTAATTCCTAGTACCTTTTACTGTCAATTAGGTAATGGAATTAGAAAAATAAAACCTTAATTGGGGAGTGAAAGTTGCGGCAGCTACAGTACTGCACAAATAACCAGAGCTACTTGGAGTCTATTCACATGGCAGAATACATTATGTTGTGCTCTGCACACACTGGAATATCCTACAATGCTTGCTGATTGTACTATAATTGACACCAGCCTTGCCCACACTCCATAGTCTCCAGTTAACATTTGAGTTTTATATCGCATAAAATAGAACATGAGTACATTGTGCATGTATAAATGCAACCCAGATAACAGTAGTTGCTACAATTGTATATCCGTCAATGCATTAAAACATTCCTACCAAGGAATATTCTGTGATGCAGGCCTTCTATAATGAAGCCCATTTCCTCCCCCTCCTCAACTGTCTTAATTATTGTAGAATCAGAAATTAATTGGATGAAATATACTTGCATACTACCTATTTCACCAAACTTTTTTGCCGTCAAAAATAGCAAGGAAAGACTGAACTTGAGTAGAATTGAAAGAAATTGGAGGAAGAAAAATTGGATTTTTTTTTACAAATTCAGATTTCTATGAACCACAGATCTCTTAAATTTAAAATTTAAAATAAACTAACTGATATCCTCAGAATATAAAAAGTTTCATTTTACTTAAATCATATATCCTTCAGCTCAGGGCCTCTCTCTTTTCGACTGGATTGTGCTTTAAGAAAGAGGCCTTGCTCTGTGGATGTGATAAAGACTAAGATTAATTGTTAGTGATCAAAATTTGTTAAAACACTTCAGGAAATAATGCCTCAAAAATGTTATGATAAATCAAAATATATCCTATACCTTCTATTATCTTCCCAAAGCAGGAAGAAACTGCAGGTCCTTGTCTACAGCTACTTACAAATTAAACTTCATGCCAAACAAGAGCATAGGCCTGTCGGTGACAGTGCAACAAATGCAATTCTGAAGTTATGAGTACAAATAGTAACATATACTAAAGTGTCATGTCAAATAAAAATACAGATCATTTTTTCCGTTCAGTAAACAAAGAACACCCATAAAGGGCAGCATTAACACTGAGGTAGAAGAATGTCTTGCCTTAATGGTGCTGTCAGAGAAAGGGAGAAGGACTGATTACAATCTAAAAGCCAGGAAGCCCGACATTCCCAGGACAGGCAAACAATTTGTAACAACTAGCAGCAAAGAATATTGAAGGAGAAAGTAAGTCGGACCTGCCAGATGCAGTCAGTGAGTTCATGATTCAGCAGTGGTTTGTTGTTAGTCCAAAGGTCAAATATGCAAGAAAAGATATTGGAACATTTTATATTCTAGCAAAATGCTGCATACACATTCACAAAACCATTAAACTTAAAAAACATAAATTAAAGAAAGCTCTCACAGCCACCTTGCACGTTGTTGCAACCGCTCTGTGGCCAAAGGCAGCAAGCTCTTCCCCCGCCAGCTAAACTGGCTAATGAAAAGCCCCATACAGCTGCTGGAGGCGCCTCGCATCCCGGTGCCGATTCTTGCTGTTTTGACTTTTGCATGAGTTTACCAGCATTAAAAGATTCTTTCCTCCTCCCCATTGCCCCTCCGCAAAGAACTTAATAATCTTTCTATCATTTTCTCTCAGGATTTTGAAATTATATTTGAATTATGAAAGGTTAAGGGTTTTGTCCTCAGACTGAAATTTGCAGAAGCATTTACCTTGATAAGAACCTTGTAATTAATATTTCTTTTCATTGAGGCTCATGCAGTCATGCCATTAACCATACAGGCAAACAAGATCCTGGCATATGACTTGACTAATTTATTAGAACATTTATTTTCTGTCACTTTGCTGTAAACCCAGTTCCAGCGTCAGTGAGCGGAAGGATTCCCACCGAGTTTCCAGCTGGCCGGTGAGGGCGCTGTGACTGCTACAGGCAGAGGACAGCGCTTGGCCCTGGACCGAGCACATTTGCTTCTCTTGCCACACGGCTCCTGGGAGGCCCCCGAGCGGAAGGGAGCACACAGCAGCTACAGCAGCTACAGCAGCGCCTGGCGGTTGCGAGCGTAGGAAATGGCGAGTTACGAAAGTAATTGGCCMAGCAACTACTCGTTTAAATGTAAGAATGAATATGACAAGAAAAACTAACTCAATTTAACTACTTAAAGCAGTTTCTTTTTTGCAGTTTTACAGAGACAAACATATCACAGTTGAATAACATGAAGTTACTTAACTATGAATGATTTTATTGTGACTGGAGGACAGGACGCACTGACATGCACACACAAAACCCCCCAAATTGTTTTAAATAAGCAGCAGATAGCCGGCCTCCTCCTCCCTGCCCAAACCAGACACCAAATCTATGTACAACTGCTTATTGAGTTTCCTTGAATTTCTGCTCCCAAATCTGCATATATCACTGTATAATAAAAAACCCTTTATATCTAGGCATTATATTTTTTTGCTGTTTGAAATTCTACTCTACAGCAAATGGTGTTCAAATTCAGTAACCGAAGTGTGAAATGCAAAGATCGAGTGAGAAATGGATAGTGTAGAAATATTTTTAACACTTGTGCAAATTCTCTCCTAATTGGGACTTCTACGTTTGGACACTTAGTCACATCTAGGAAAGACCTGAGGAATTCATTTAGACCACATTATAAAAAAACTCAAACCTAGTTTCTCAATGTTTGTGAAGAAAAATAAATCATGATTTAGATGAGGTCTTTGCTACATAGTAGTTTGGAAATTAAAGACTTTCATGCTGTTAAAATTAAAAGCTTAAAAATTAAAAGGCTTTCAAAATTGCCATCTGAAATTGTCAAGCTGCTACAGAGTAATAACAGATCAATGTAAAATTAAAAATAACAGAGTGTATTTCAGTTTCATCTGGTGGTAGCAAGCCATTTCAGGGATCCTTTTAGGGTTTTGTACATATTAGTATTTTATATTAAATGTTAATATATTTACATCACATATATTAATATAAATATTTTAATATATTTATATTATATAAGTAAATTAATATTTAAATAGGATTTTTTAAACAGGATTCATATAAAAATAATTCTATTTTTTTTTACAGTAACTAAAAAAAATATATTTCTAAGTCAACAGTAATTGACCTTTTTTAAAATCAAAGACCTAACTAACTTTTCAAATAACTCCCTAACTAATCTGGGTTATTAGCAATCTGTAGTGGCTGGGCAGTGTGGAACACAGCAGTGATAAATAACCTTGCATTTAAGTAAACAGTGTTATACAGTTTTAAAAAAGCATGCCATTCTGTCATAATGATGAATATTTGCCTAAAAATGTCCGCTTTTTTATTATGGAGAGCACTGATTTGCTTCCCCATGGATGTTAACAACTGTTTGCTAACTTAATGGGAATTGTTTTGTTTTTATTTATTTAGCATGACGGAATAAATTAGGTTGGAAGGAGTCATGTGGTCCACCTACTCACTCAAAGCAGGTAAAATTTCAAAGTTAGATCCAAATTCAAAGTCAGCTCATGTTTTTCAGGGTCACATCCAGCTGAGTTTTGAGTATCTCAGAGGACTCCACCTTATCTTCAGCAATGGAGTCTTCTACAATTGTTTCGCATATTACATTTTCCTTTATGAATGACACAGGACTAGTCACAAGGCAATGTAATGCATATAGCAGAAGTATTTTATCTGGTGCCAAACTACTGATATTTGTAAACTTCAAATAATATTGCTTGACAGCTACATAAAGAGCATGGCTATAGGCGGTCCCATTGGTTATTTATGAAGCCATCCAGGGATCAAACTACTGCATTTACAGTCTTCAAACTACATAAAGACTTTTAATCTTTTGCTGTGATCATAACTAATCATGCCATTCATTTTGCTTTCATGTTTTATCAGGTGACCTCCAGATGGAAAATGATCAAAATGGAAATAACAAAAGTTTAATTGGGAGACAAACTCACTCAGAACAGTAAAAACCCAACATGTTTTAAAAGACTTGACTAATATTTGGTTGCAAAATATAGCCATAGTCTGTGGTCTCAAAGACAATTACTCATACTGGAATCCTAATAAAAATTATGTGCAGATCTGTTCTCTTTAGGCTTTTTAAAAATTAACACACAGTGCAGTTGAATTAGTCCAATTAAGCTCAAGTGGCAAAAGTTGCACATTTGTTTTCTAGAATCTAATCTAATCTGGAGAATCTAATTCCATTCTTATGGAGCAGAAATGGTGTCCAGATTTGAAGTAATAAGGACAGCCAGTTCCTCAACTTCCATTTGCAACCAAATTATTATATACTTGCTTCTATCTTAGAATTATGAACAGTAACAATGCTTCCATCATTTGTTATAATAAAATTTTAATCAAAACCTCAGTCATTTCTATCACTTTCAACATCTATCCTTGTTAAAATGAACTGAAGATCCAAATTCAGTTCTTATTCGCTGACAAAACTGATACTGTAGCTTCAAAGAGAAATTGGCTTACCTAGAAATAATAGCTGCTGAAATCCCTGATTTTGTGAAGCAGTTAATGATTCCTATTTTAGTAAATATTTACTTAGCACATATTCACTTCTAGTACATATTCAACAGAATAGCTACTTCATGGCCTTATTCCTAGATCTTTTATTAAAAACAAAAAAACAGCCTCCTCCCCAAACACCAACTCCCTCCAGCTCTTTGTTTGGCTCACATTGGTTCATAACTGCATACAGGCAAGTTATCCAGAGACTGACCTAAGTCACAGTATTTTTCACTGGTTGCATTAAAACATGTTAATAACAATTTTACTTTAAAATGGGCATGAAGGGAGGCTTTTCTAAAAGTGACTGCATTGGCTAAGAGGTGCAAGGACCACTTATCACTTTATTCCAGTTCAATGGGAGAGCACAAATAATCAGGCCCCTGCAAAGAGATGAGTGCTAAAGTGTTCTAGCAAAGAAGTTCATCCTTTCAGAGCTAAAACGCAAAAACTATGATTTATGGTTTTCCTTTTGTAGATAGGTAAGACTGTTGGGCTGCATTTTTTCAGGGTCGGGTGAACTGCCACTCTCTCTTATGACTTTTACAAAGACAAAAGGAAAAGGAGTGGCTGCCTTCTAGCAGCTGTCAGAGAGAGGGGCACCACCCAAGATGATACTTCTACTTAGTTTTGGCCACAAATAAATTATTATTCAGTTATTCATCACTGAAAATAGTTCTTCTAATGGAAATGGTGACACACTTAACTTTATCATCACAAATAGCAATGCTGTAATTATATGCAAGAATTCACTGAAGTAAACATCTAATTTCTGAAGTGTCAGACAACAGGCAGCATCATGCAGACTACAGCTCAACATTTTAGTAGTAATCAATTCAACTAACAATAGAGCTGATTGACAGGAAGCTCTATGCTATTAAAAGCCAAACATAACAAAAAACAGATTTGCTCTAAGCAATGAGAAATGTCTACACTCCCTCCTCATATTGTCTTCCTGCAGGAAAAAATAGTAACACAGCTGAAAAGCTGAAGCAGGCTCATTGCATCATCTTTAATTAATCTTCAAGTTTGAATTGTTGCACAAACAAGACTTACTACTAGCCTATATCTGCTTTTAAAGGATTTATTTTGAGTTGGAGCTTACTGAAGAAATCTTAAGGATCAGCAGGGGAAGTGTCTGATCCCTTCTTAAGCACTTACATTGTGATCATATTTTAAAGGTGCCCAAGTTGGTATGAATAATAACCAGGATGCATTTAGACCACCTGAATTTTACTATTTTTGAAATTTCTATATTATAAAAAACAAGGTTTTTTTTATTTTTATGTAAGCTAACATTCCTGAGCCCAGTAAAAGCTGCAAAGGAATCTCCAAATGCAGGATTTCTTACTCGGTTAATACCAGCAAATATTTACTATTAGTTTGATTTCTAGAGTTAAGAAGTTAGCTGTAATCATCACCTAGGTTGTGCAACTGAGTTAATAGTGGCAGAAACAGGTACTATTTATTACTACAACCATATGGGCTCTTTCTTCAAAAATACCTGTGCTTTGTTGTGATTCGGGTATGTGAAGGCCAGAAAACAGCAAGTAGACAAACTGCAGTGGAAAGGCAGTTAAACTAAACTGCAAACTCCCTTTCAAACTGACTTGTGAGGTGTGTTTCTCCATATTCACTACGTATTCACAAACTGAGAAGAAAACCAAACAGAATCTGTTACGGCAGCCTGAGCATCAACTATAGCAAAACAATTGTAATAACCTGTAACTATTGTCTTGTCCTCCTGACCTTAAAGGTTCACTGCCATTTCTCCATGCAGCAAGAATAACCTGAGACATTCCATCTTTCTATGACATGATGAATGAGCTTCGATTAAAAGTAGCTAAAAGAAGAAAAGCTACTAATGTGTTTTATACAGTCACTGATCAGTTCCTGACATGTAATATTTCATTTGTTTTAGGACATTAAGAGATGTTGTGTACCTAAAAACAACAGCTTGTGCGATAGTACATCTATCATTACATGCATCATAAAAACAAGAAGGACATGAATTTGTTTCTGCCTGTTAAAGTCTAATTACCTGTAAAATCATTACTTGGCACTTTAACAAATTGACACAATCAACTTAATGATCCTTAACATATTAAAATTTGCAATGTGTTTCTGCTTGCTGCCTGCCCAAACCACAGTAAATGTTTGCTGGTTCAGATGACATCATAGCAAGGGTCAGGTCTTAAATTTTTCTGCTAAGTACAAGTAATTGCAATATTGTCACTTTGTTATAGTACCTGTATGATCTCATCAGCCCTATAGTTTGGGATGATGATATGGAGAGAACTTTGTAGCATTGCTCTCTCTTTATAAATATACTAAACAATACTGCCCCACATATTGTGTTTTTCATTAATAGTTGGAGCGGCACGTAACAATTATGTCAATAATATGGCCCTCAGGTGATGTTATATGCAACAGCATCACCCCTAATAGTTTACTACCACATTTTTTAACACCTAACTGAAGATATCCATGCCATGAAATTAYAGATTTAGTTCATTCAATGAGCTGCAGGACCAATCATTCTGACCATCTTCCCTGAGCTCTGTACAGTGATTTATGATCTTCATAGCACCTTCTAACAGTCCAAGAGACATGGCTAGACATAAAGTTTATTTCTTTCCACTGAATCACAATTTTATCCTCTGTGAAAATTACAGTAGTCAGAGGCATGGGAGAAAAACCAAACCAACTTAGAACAAATATAAAAGCTGAAGATTTTGCGAGTCAGCATAGGAATTATACTATTGTACTTAAGAGATAACAACTTTCTACAACTGTTGATTCTAACTCTTAAAGGTCCTAGGTATTAAAGTTCAATATTGGGATATTTTCAGGCATAGAAGATGATTACTTAAAAGTCATAAAGTGACTTGAAAAAAKTTTTCCCTCCTGAAGTCAAGTACAGATAAACTCATTAGGTATTAAAGGAATGTAACATTGCAGGTGCTTTATTGCTATTAGCTGCACAGGCAATCTCTTCTGAATTCCAAAAACTGTGCAGATCCTTAAGTAACTTCTTAAAAGCTTTGGTATTGCCTGGCACAGGAGGGGGAAAAAAAAAAAAGAAAAAAAAGAAAAGAAAAAAAAAGAAAAAAAAAAAAGACTCCAAACCCAAGAGTAGATAAATAGACTGTTTCTGTGATAGAGATCATGATTTAACTACCAGATGTTCCTTCCTTTGAGAAACGAGGCTTTTGTAAAAAATAACCAGGCATCAGAAATAGATGCTAAGAATGTTTAAGATAGGGTTTAATTACAAGTGCAACACACCTTTGTAAGTCCACCGTTCCCTAGCGTTATTATTTTACATTTGACCACAGATGGTTGTAGTCTTTCATGAATACCTTTAAAGAATATTATAGTGCATAATGTGTGAAATGACCGATATAAAGTATCAATAAAAGATTCAGAAAAATCAGAACGTATTTTACGTACCCTCTAAAATGAAAGATGTTTACTCTGTAGAGTCAACATCAAGAAGAGATTATGTATAAATTGGCACATCCTAGCAATCATTCTCTCTTTTTTTTATATTAACTCTGTTTGAATAAGAAGAATTACCCTCTAACATGAAAAAATGGACTGGGATATGGAGGTTCATCACACGCACATATGCACTCTTGCCTACCAATTTCACTGACAGAACAGACTACATCTGTGTTAACACTGGTACTATAAAATATATGGTATAATACCATATGTGAGAAATGATGTTAAAATATGATCTGAAAGAGGTATAAAAGAACACAAACAACATGAAAACTATTAAGCTATTTTTAAGTTGTACATTGTATTGTAAGTAAATCACCTTTCCTTGATAATGTGAACACTTTTTTTGCCAGGTCTTAGATAAACAGATACCAGATACACTTTTCTCATTCCTGTTCAGAATGGAAAATATAATTTTATAAGTCTGTGAACTATACCATAAAAATCTATACCTTCCTTAAGGAAAAGAACAGAGGTTTCTTAATATTGCCTAACCTCAGAGAAAGAAAAGTCTGAAAGTTTTGCTTGCGTATTCCTCCTCTTTCCAGAAATAACATGCCCCACAAGAGAAGAGAACTGCCTTACTATATAGGTAACGATTAAACGGAGTAAACAGTAGATTTTCAGTAAAATAAATTAATTCCCACCAGCTGCAAACCATGGGTTGAAATGTTTCCAAGAGAAGCCATGACTGTCAAAAGGATCATCTTTACTATGGTGAACAACTGCTTATTAGGCAATAGCAGTATCTATTCAGGGCTAATGCTGAAACTAACCTCACTAAAACTAATTTCAGGCTGACACCCACCTTCAGTCTGACCAGTCACAAAAAAATTGGATGCATTTCTTATTGCAGGGTGAATTTTCTGGTTAGCCTGGGAAGACATGCCTAAAAAAGCATCAACATTTTGTGGACTTAGAGCGTGGAAACACAGCTGTCCTTCACAGGCTGCTTCCCAAAGCACAGTGGGAAACCTGCAGGCCAAGGACACTCCGTAGTCCCTGGCGATGAGGAAAGCCAGAACGCTCTCCAAGAGAAAAAGATAAAAGAGAGAAAGAAAAGGAAAATCTCCTAAAATAGTCAGGAACAAGTATTCTGAGACATCAACCCTCACTTGCAGACCTCTTCTGACTGAGACAAGAGGAGCAATAACCCTAGGACTAGGAGTGCAGGCACTTTTCTTTACAGCTTTCTGGACAGCAAAAAAGCTTCACTGAAATTACGGGCCAGTAGCAGAGTGGTGGCACAGAGCAGACTGACTTGGAAGTTCGATTTATTTAGTTTTTACATCCTTTTCCAAATAGCAGTGACTGCAGCTTCAAAAATGAGATTTGGATCCCCACAGCAGAGATCCTGCTTCCACTCCCAACTCTGTCTTAAGTACTTCATTTCCTCACTGAGTCTCAGTATTGGAGAAGGAAACAGCTTTCTAAATTAGCATAGTGAAGCCCATATAAAAATAAAGGTTATGAAACATAGAAAAGTTGAAAATGTATTCAGAGCTGGTCTTCTGGTTTTAAGATTCACAGACTTTAAATTAAACTATGGGTAACCTAGCTAAGGAATCTTTTTCTTTTCCTCCTCCCCATACTGTGAAGGGTGGAATCAGCTGTTCTGTTCCCTCCTACACAACAAACACCTTGGTTCAGCTACACGGGCTTTTGCGATTTCACGGAAAGTACTGCAAGTAAAAACACAAACTCTCTACAATATTATGTTAATTTTTCTTCAAGTATGTTTATGAATACACCCAGAATGACTGCTTACTAATTTTTATTTAAAAACATAAACTGCATTTTAAAACACATGAATATATTTAAAAAAAAAATAAAAAAATCTATGATTCATCAGTTAGTGCCACAAGCTCAGAAATAGTCCAGGTAGAATTCTGGAAACCTGGGGTTGTTCTGCCTCTAAGATATAAACTTTATAACTAGTTATAAAAATTAAAACTTATTTGTATATTATGTGACACAGTGCCTAATGCTTTGTYCTAGGTTAATAAGATTTAAAGGAATTATACAAACTGCAACCATGATTGTAAAGGTTCAGTTTCACAGGCAGATCACAGTTTCAAATAGCTGCTTTGTAACGACAAATAAAAAATATTAATGTTACTAATGAACAAGAACATCCTGAAGTGCTACATAAACAAACTAAAGAGATATGGCAATGTTCTGTAATGTTAATGCACAGTTAGAAGATAACAAACATGGGACTACAAGTGATAAGAGTTAAAAAAAAAAAAAAAAACCCTAAACAACCCAATAATGTACAGATGCAGCCAGAAATAAATTTAGCTTCAAAAATATACAAGTTGCATTTTCAGCAAGTGGAGTCACTAGCCTTTATATGCAAGGGTTTGCATCTTCATTTATAGCATATGCGTTTACCATGGCTGTATCATTGTGATGAATGATACATCTTTCAATCTGTCCATAGCTATATTTTACCATCTTTCGAATATGTCAATATATCACTTCCTAAAGTTAATATGGTGAAATCATGGTTCTCTGTCTTTCCCCTCCATTCATACTAACCATAATATTATCCTTTTGGCCACAACAGAGCGATTTTAACAGCTGGTATCTACACTCAGCTCTCTACAACATACAAGACAATCAACATTGGTTGTTCCTTGAGCTAAAGTGACTTTTCATTCTTTAGTGGTCACCTGTCTTCACTACTGCAACCTAAAGCTCGCTGGTCATCATTTCTATTTTATTTATGCTAGGCTATGCCCTTCTAGACACCATACCAGCTCCTTKGTCTGCCCAGTACAAGTAAAAGCAAACCTGAGTATCGTCACATACCCTTAACCATATACTTCTATTTCTGTCTTCTGTTCCTTTGTCCAATGGCAACTTAATCCTCTTGCTTTCTTCCTTTCTTCTATAACTTTTTCTCCCAGATACTCAGGATCCATTCTATTGTAAACAATTTTCCCTCTGTGGCAGCTACAAACAGCCTTCCTTCTCTCCTTAGTCAGGATCCTGCAGTTGGACTTTCCTCTCCTTTCCCCACATCACTGGATTTTTGTATCCCACATGCCAACTCACAGTTGAATTATGGCTCCTAGAAGCTCCTAGATGATAGAAAGTGAAAAAGGCAAGATCCCTCCTTCTCATTATGGTGAGATCTCATTACATTTGGTGACAATGTAATACAGAGCTTCAGATCCTGTACTATTTTTCACCATTAAACCACCTGAAAACTGTTCCTGAAAACTCTCCTAAGTAAATAGGTATCAAACTAAAGTCACTTTTTCATGAATAGCTATGAATAGCTTAAAATTCTGCTTGATAGGTACATGAACAGAAGCAGGCATGTACACATAGACCTTGTTCTTCCTCTCTCTGCAAATTTCAATAGCTAATGACCATTTCATTTACAGGTAATCACAAAATATGCTGTTAAACACTCAAAAAATTGATATTTCCTGGCAAAATGAGGATGTGGAGACACGTCTGAGATGAGGAGGGTGATGAATCAGTATACAATTAGGATCACGGGAAAAGTAAGTGCTTAAAGGATGCTTGATTGTCTAATAATTAAACAAATAAATCCAGAGACACTTTCAAGGAAGAGAGACAAGAAGATATGCCAATAAAAACACACTTTAAAAACAACTAATTATCCATAATTACTTAAGAACAACTTCAACAACAAAAAAATCTCTGCCCGAGTAACTATGAAACAGTTATGGGGACAGGGTCTATATGTATTAGCAAAACAGATGTTGCATTTCCGGCATGTTTGCTCAGGAAAAATGAAGATTAATTCATTAATTGAGATGCACAGGCATCTCACGCAATAATTTGTTTCATTCTAAACATACTATTGAGATTTATCATGTGATAACTGAAAAACCAACAGAGCACCCTACAGGATAGGGGAAAGTCATGAAGAAAAACTGAAACCCACTAAAACTGAAGACTGAAATTCACTGACGGTACTAGGTTTGGTAGAAAAAGTTGGTAAGTATGTCTATCTAGTAGTCTTCTGATTTTTTTCACAGCCTACACAAAAATGGATGAACCTGATTACCAAGTCATCTAAAGAAAACACTTAAAGCTATGGATTTAAGCATTTTCAGCTTTTTCACTATTCTGGACAACTAACATTGAGTTCTGCATATTTTCTGGTGTAAAATAAAGAATAGAACAGAACATCAGATAAATGTTCATACTAAGACAACTATCAAAGTCTGAGACATGTAAACAATTATTGCACGGTACACAAATATAAAACGGATGAAACAAGTGAACTGAGTTAATGCTTACAGATCTATGTGAACCGCCAGTTAAAACAGAATTCAAAAGCCAGGTATAATCATCATGACATGCATTAACTTTAGCTAGTTATGGAATACCAATATGTGTGCAAATGAGCATGGAAGCTGAACAGAAACAATGTTTATCCTGTCTGACTTTTTCAGTTTTTCCAATGAGAAATGCTGAACATGATTTCATCAGAAAATGAGGTATATACATTATTTCTGAACTTCTATTAAATACATTTTGTTACTCCTTTTATATACTCGGAATAGATGATAAGGTTAACACAGCAATGAATACAACTCAAATAATATGTTCTGATAAGACAGGATACTCTACTATTCTTTCCAACTATTATATTATTAACATTCATGGAGAGATTGAATATAGGAAAAAGCTATTATAAAAGGAAAGAGGTGTGAATTTAAAACACAACATGCATTCTGTGCTAATAGCCAGCGTGGTCACTCTTATTTCGCAGTGAGAGCATCTTTAACATTTTTTCTCTTACAYGCCTCCCAAAGCAAACTAAAATGTCAACCCTGAGAATGCATATGCACAGCCAAATTTCAGGCACCTAATTCAGGAGCCCTGCAGGGAGTGAGGACAGGTATCTCCAGAGAGCAATTATGGTGTTTAAATTAGACACTAGCTTAGACTTCTCACTTGGATGCTCTGAATCATCCTCTGACAGATCCTTCACTGGATCCTAACTTCAGTGTCGATCTGAGATACCTTAGGGAGGTGAAGGTAGTAACTGTTAGCATGCCCCAAGAGGGACCTATGGCAGAATGGCTAAATAGATGCTGGCAGTGTCAGACTTAAACCATGTTTTTTCCATCTACACACTTACTTAAGCAAAGCTGTTAAGATGGAAAATATTCTATATTACTGTGCAGTGCATCACTTTTTCCCATAAATATAGTAAAATTGATATTTTGAGCTGATTTGCTACAGATAAAAAACAACCTACATATTTATAAATGTTTATTCAAAAGCCAGTTTGAAAGCTACGCCTTCAAAATCCATGCTTTTTTTGTTTGGTTCATGTTCCTATAGTGCTTTTCATGAATTTCTGATGAATAGCTTATGATCTTCAAGAGTTGATTTCTTTTTCTTTTTTTTTTTCCCCTCACAGTATGTTCATTCTAAGTTAAAATAAAACAACACAAAGCAAACATTTAGGATATAGTGTATTTTTTTTTCAGATTTTTTGTTGGACTTCATGGGAAAAATACTGTTACTCAAGAACTGCGACAGCAGGGCGATGAAGAGACTTGGAGTTATGTCCTTACTCGCATGGTTACTCAGTCCTTGAAACATTTTCAGCAAGATCTCCAAGGATCTAACTTCAGCATTATAGGGGGCTGGGGGGAAAATGTAATCACTGCTGAAAAACAAATATGTCTTTTGAAAAAATCTTTGAATGTGTTAAAAGACACATGCAGAGAACCAGTACTTTACTCCAGGGAGATTCTCTGTGGTAGTAACCTTACCTGTGTAAGGATTATACAATTTAGCTATCCTGATTTAGCCCCGTTCGAAAAGTTGTAAGGTTACTTTTCTAATGTTTGACTTCCATTTTCATCTGGGTTAAAATTTTGATTTTTATGTCACTTTAATGGTGAAACTTTTTTTCTATTTAGAAAGGTAGAACAGAACACAACTTTTCATTTTCTTCCCCTTTCCTTTATATAGTGCTTCCTTAATTTCTCCCCATAGAAGAATGTTCATTCCACTTTCATGACTATTCTCTGAAACTCATCTGTTTCTGATAATATATTTATAACCAAAAGACATAATTAAAAACAAAATCAATAGAAGACATGGAAGATCAAATACTTGCTTAAAGAAAGCACCATAGAGAAACCCCCTTACTATTTCAACAAAAGAAAAAAAAAAAGAAAAGAAAGCTGACAATACCACATATAACCTTCTAAGGTTTCTGTGATCTTTGTTTGGTCATACAAAAAATGAAAGAGATAGAAAAATTATACTATATTAGCTTGAATAACTCATTTTTCCAGTTATTTTGTAGATATTGCACTACAATATTTATCTTCAAATTAGAAAAAGAAAAGTGAAATATTTTGAAAGACTGCATTTAAGACAATAATTCTGTTGTTTAATCAATTCTTACACTGACATATTACCAACTTATCTTCTAATTAAAACAAGGCAATATCTTGATTGACAATTAATCACAGGCAGAAACATCAATATAAGAGGGTCATTATGTGACTGGATTTGTAACCTTCATGATTTTTCAATTCTTCTTTATCTTCCCTTTAATAAAAGTGATTCTAACAGATTATATTTGATTAGAAAAGATTATATTAGATTTAATTTGTCTAAAATATTTTAATAGTTTTTACCTTTTTGATGCTAACCATATTCTTCCCAGATTTGTAATACTGGAAATATCTACGAAATTCTACAGGTAAGAAAATTACATATTTACCAAAATTGTCCTTTAAAGAACTTCCTAGTCACAAAACTGGATGCATTTGCACATGTCCCACATCACAACTCTTCTCAGAGGAAATTAAACTGGAAGATGCACTTCTACCACTAACTACAGTATTCAGCCCACGGGACCAGACCAGACCAAAGACCCCTAAAACACTTGTAAGGACATTAGCACCAACTGTATTTCTCTACAGATCTGCTCCTATTAGGCTGTGCTATTTGTTAACGTAGACATAAAAGCTCAATCTTATTGAAAGATGCTGTACAAGCCCTTTCATAAAGTTCAACTATAATATAAACTAGCTTTTTAGGCCTCTATTTCTACTAAAAGACCATTCAGAAAGTCACACAGACAAAATTTATTAACGGTCAGTTTACAGACAATGTTCTTGACCTAACATTATACTTCTACTTAAATCTCTCTCCTCTATTTCTACCAATTATCTTTGTTGCATTACAGTAGATATTGGGAGGGAAAGAATTCTTTGTCAAAATGGCTTCTTCGCCTTTTGGTTTTTGTTCCATGTGTCTAACACTTTGTATTGTGTCTTAGGAACCCTGATTTTTCACCAAACCTACTTCCAGACATAGTGGAGCTGTTGTTTCTGCTGCTGTACTCATTCATCTTAGAATTAGGACAAAATGATTTAAATTCAGTGAAGAGGCTGACGTTTTTCTTGTAGCATTCTGCTTTAATCCTATTTGTACTTTCATAAGAAGTCAGTTCCTGCTGAACAACACAGGGTGAGGGTGGGATAGAGTCTCCAAAGGGATCCTTTCTGTAACCACTCAGGAAAAAACTCACCGCATGGGAAAGGCAGAAGGTCATAATGGATTTAAATGCTCAAGACGGGAAAGTCACAAATGCTCGTGCGATGCTTAATGAATAGTACACCTTATGAAGATTTCAGATAGGGAAGTAATTTGTCATAGTTCCTTTCTGAACTGTGGACACTGCAGTGGAGGTGGATCCCAGGAGTAGTGGCAGCTAGTGCAACTTCTAGCAGGATTTTTTAATGTGCTGGGGAAAGGGAGGAGGAACCTGGAGCTCAGGCAGACTCAGACATCAGATCAAAGGACAGATTTTCGGACTGGAAATGCTCTCAGCATTCAGAGGAGCTCTAGCCTCTGCTATGCATAGGCATGACTTGATAAAAGTTCTGAAAAGAAACTCAGCAAGTTTAAATTATTTACTTGTTTATTAGGAAGAGTTTCATCATTAGTGATTAACTTAGATACTATTAGATATTTTCCAAAAGTCAAAATGACTTCACCTATTTTTAAAAACAGGAAGCACGTTGGTATGTTAAGGAGGGGTCATGAAATTAATGAGGTCTTTTCCCTAGATAAGTGCATGCACCTCATTAACTTTAATGGGTATTAGCCTTGCATAGTGATGGAAGAATAAATAGAGCCCATATACAGTGAAACATATATACATAGCTCTGAGAGGGGTAAAAAAAGAACAGAAACTTGTTGCCTCATTTAGGGTCAGTGATAGTTGTAAGGAACAGAAGAGGTAATTTACTTCCCCCAAAGGGAGAGGTGGGAAAACTGCTGAGAGGTGGGAAAAAAATGCTTTAGAGGTGGGAAAACTGCTGTCCAAATGCACAAGCACAGTTCCTTGCTATTTCATTTATATTTTGCTGTAACAATGAGTTCATGCTTCCAGGCTTTAAGATATAAAATAGAGAAGCTGAAATTTGGAAGTCACATTGCTTTCTGGTGGGGAGTCTGACAAATAAGGCAACAATGAAGAAGAAAAATAAGAAGGTTTGAGGATGAAGCCATACTAAAAATGTGCTAAAGCTAGAGGCAGACTATTTCTGAGTCAGAAAGGTCCCGCTGCTATCATTTCCATGATTATCCATGTTTTTCTCTAGCAATTTAGAGCTCATATGATAGGTTGATTACTTGAGTATTTTTCCTTCATTTCATTCGGTTCCCCTACTGTCCATTGTGTTTGATCTCTCTGCTTCCCTTGTTGTTCACTGCTTTTTTCAATCTTCGCAATTATTCTCTACAGAGCATTTCACTAGATATTAATCCAGTTATTGCCTCTCAAACGCATATCCACAATCCCCTTCAAAACAGAGGAGCATGCATATTGCACTGAAAAAATTATCATAGGCACTGGCATTAGGTTGGATAGGTAATACTTAGCTCAGAAGCTCTATATTTGAACTTGCTTTTAGCTAGCTAGAATTTAAAGGTAGGGAGTCAAGAGAAGCTTATCCAAGCAACTGAGGTTGTTGCTCCTGCAAGGGGAAATAAAAGCTTCAGGCTGGTTCTGGAAAAAAAATATCGGAATGAATGTACTGGGAAAATATTTATCTTCAGTGACTGATTTTCCTAACACATCAAATCTTGCTACACAACTGAGTCTAGGACTATTACCAATGATGAAGAAGAATACAAAGCAACAGCTCCGATCCCCAGTATATCTCAAACACATGCTGTATTGCAATACATTTCTGTTCTCACATTTTTCAACAGAAAAAGTAGAAATCATATGTAAAAGAAAAGGGCAAGAGCCCTGTCATTGTAACGATCAATTCAAACAGTTTGGAGGGACAACGTAAGTATCAGGAACTATCACAGAAGGGGGCAAATGGAGGCCAAGAGGAGAATCTTTTTTCCAATAGATCTACTGCTTCAAAAATTAACTACATTTCAATAAAAGAATTCTTGAAAATACGCATCTTAAAATGGCAGCAAGAGTACACATACCGCTACAGAAGGAGTACAGCCCCTCTTTAATAGAAGTGCTTCAGCGCATAATAAATTGCAAAGTCAATAGATAATGCAGTTGCTCTTTCCTAAACCAGTATCTACGGTTTGTATACATATATATATATATACACACACATATCATGCCTGTGTATAACATTTAAAAAGAATTCCATTATAACTGAGGCACTGCAGCAAGATTGGGTATTCCATATATCAAAGTAAGAGAAACTAGAGAAGAGAACTTGTAAGACTATATAATATTTCCTAGGAATTTTGCATTGGTTAAAAACAATTCTTTAAAAAGCAGTCTTACAGAGATGAAGGAGAAAAGATGACATGCTGCATGATTATATTTCCTAATTGAAAAACAAGATAATATTGTTAGGAATAGGCTAGTCTAGCTATTTTAACACTATTTGTTTTTACAGCTACTAGCAGTACCACACTAGCAATGATTATCACAACCTGCTTCTTTATCATAAGACCTACATACATGATATTTCTTAATTTGCTTAAATTTATTTTGAGGTTTCAGCTAACATCTTTCTTTGCAATTTGCTTCGTGTGGATCACTGAGATGCACTGTTGCAAAATCTCTTTTCCATGCCATAACTTTCATATTTGTCTATATTTCAAGCACAGCAAACACTTCAGCTTCTCCATCACGCATGAAATGCTGTCAGTTTTTGGTTCATGCCACTGAACATTCATTAGACATTTAAAGAAAAGCACAAGCAGTACAAACGATGTTGCATTAAGTTTACACCGTCCTTGTTCATTACTATTACTTGTTAGTAAAATAAACACTTGTTTTATAGTCCCAGAACTGAAAAAAATAGCTCCTATTTGAAACACATGAGCAAGAAAAACAGTAAGAAAATACTTTAACCATTAATGAGATGCATTGGTTATTTAGTTACAGTATTTTCCCTATTTTCTTCATGCTCATTAAAAAAAATAATTGATTGGAACCTGAGGAATCCMAAAGCATTAAAACTAGTAAAAAAGAATATATATAGAATCTGTATTTTGATTACAAATCTGCAGCTGCCTGTGAAATGCTATATTCTTCCCTGCTGGCTGGGCCGGGCCGGGCCAGGGGGATGCTGCTGCCCCACCGCGCTGGCCGGCCCCGTTCAGAACGGCAACAGGCAAAATGGCACATCAGCAACAGCCACGTGGCCATTTCGTATTGGCAATAAAGTACTCAGTCATCCTCTGACCTTATGGAAAACAAAGTTCAAACTTACATGTTTAGAACTTCAAGACTTCAGGAAAGAATAGTTGCTTCCCCTTAACATGGACGGTATTGCCATCTGTACAAACGTGGTGGCTTCCTCCACCCCCGTTCTTCTTAGTCTTTTTAGTTGTGAAAAACTGAGGTAAAATTGCATTCCTTCTGCTCTTTCTACCTCTACCGGGGTACAGAAAAGCACAGAAGATGTGTGCAGTGCTAACAGAATTTGTAGTTCAAAAAGTAAAAAAAAATTTTTTAAAGTCATGCCTCCAGCCAGTCAGTTGTACAATAGTTTTCACATTCACTAAAACATTTAAGAATACAGTCATTATAGATTCTGAAATCTATATGATGCCTTTTACAAAAGAAATATCTCTTGAGAAAATCTCCTTTAAAATACAGGTATGTGTACATTAAGCAAATTATATGCTATCAGCTTCCTTTAATTAAATGTTCTTTTGAAGGAAAGAATGTATATATATGCATAAATCAATTCAAACTATCAGATAGAATATTTAAAATCATTTTATCAAGAAAAGCTGGACCTGCGAGAATACAACAAGCAAGCTTCCTGGATTATACCATAGAAATTACACCAGACATCTTTTTGAATTTGATTAAGCAAAGAGATAAATCATAATTAGTGCATGTTATCACTGCAGTCTATTTTTATTAACAATAACCTTTCCAACATGAGCAGTAAGCCAGAAATCTAAATTTAAATTCAGTTATTTTTAATCTAATGAAAATACTGCCTTTTAAAGCACCATGACTCAACACAGCAGTCTATCCATTTCTTTTTGTTTTAGACTATACTCATTACTTCTTAGGGGCAGATTCCAGTAACAATCTTTTATTCTGCAGGGTGTTCCAAATGATGATAATGATCTGTACAAAATTTATTATTGCTTCAACCACATAAATACAAGGTACTGGATTTTCAAATCCAGATATTTAGTGTTACTCCTAAACCACAAAAAGCACAGTATATGTTAAGCCCAAAGCAATCAAGCTGAATGCAGTCATTCTGTTGCCTACGTCATGTTACTGGATACAGTGTAGGAAAACAATATCTGTTTTAGACCAAATTATATTTTATTAATTAATAGTGAATGAATAACAAATGAATAATAATTGATAAAATAATAAATTTTAAAAATAACTCATTCAAGTGTTAAAAGGAATCAGATTTGAAATACTGGAATTTCAGTGTAAGTCTATCCTGTCATTAAATACAAATTTCAAAATTACTAAAAAAACCCATATAAAATTATAAAGAATTACCAAGCTAATGCAGGTTTAATTAAGCATGCACTCCTGACACAATTTTTTAATGTTCTACATTGTTCTTTCTAGGGCAGAGAGACTTAGTTTTAATAAATTGACAGAGATTTCTCTTGTCATGAATTCTGCTAGTCCTTAATTGGAAATCATTTATTATACTTACCAGTAGTTGCAGTTATAAAGGGGAGAGCTACTAAGCATCTCACTAATCATGATAATTAAGTAAACACTGGAGCACAGTTTTTTTAACTGCAATTTTAACACAAATTGCTTTCTTTAAAACTGAAAGTTCTGGAATTGTTTTAAAATAAACAGTGATAAAATAAAGAATTGTGACATAGCATCTACCCTATTACCCCTTTGAGTATGTGTCTTCTGTCTCCACATCTGATTTCACACACAAAAAAAGGAGAAAATAGAGTGTTTTAAGTAAGTCAAACCAGATGAATTTCAGATTTGCATTTATCTTAAAATGGATCATCCTAAAACAATAGAGTTGAAAATAGTACTATTGAAGTAAGCAATAAATCATAGTCCTGTCCTTAATAAGGAATGAAAAAAAAAGTACTGAGTTTTCCATCTACTGCAGGTCAAAGGCTATGTTTATCTATGAAGATCATATGGCCTAATCTTAATTCATGCTTAATATTCATTTAAAATCATTTTATGTTGATCTTCATGAACCAAATGGCTGAATTCCTCAGTACATGTAACTTTCCTTGTGTTTCCTTGTGTCTGCTTCTCTTTTCCTGTCATGTTGTTGATTGGGAAACATAATACAAAAGGAACATCCTAGAAATGTAAACCAGCAAGTTATCTGAGACTACATTTAAAGTTTTCTGATATATCTGCCTTATGTCTGCTGAACATAGCTAGTCTTCATTTATTTGTATATTGAATTTAATTGAGAAGGAATGTGGCTCAAAGTCTACAAGTTTAGCAGACAGAATTCACATGTGGACACTAAAATAATGTAAATATTATAGGGAATATAAACACTGGTCCCCACTGATTTAGTTACCCTTGCCATTCACATAATTTGAAAACTAAGGTGACTGTTGCATTTTGAAACAAAAAGTACATACATTTGGCAGACAATAACGAGGACATCTAAGAGAGAAAACAAATTAATTTGGCTAATAATAAGCAATATTTTAAACAGTAGTTAGCAATACTTAAATAAATTACAAAACCTATACAGGCAACAGGATTCACATGCACAAGAGGGATGCATGTGCTAGATAACTGGAAAGCAAGCACAAAATAGGTTTGGAAAGTAGAGCATCCAAGGATGAGCCTCCATAAGAACGTAAGAGACGTTCAATATCGCACTGTGCCAAAAGTCTGTCTAACCAGTGCCCTGTCTCTGACAATGGCTAATATTCTGGGAGGACGCTAAAGTTTTGTAAGCCAGGCCCAAAAGACCCCAAAGAGAGAAGAGAGAAAAAAAATATTGAGAGTGGTGATAAGTGAATGTTTGGGGAAAAGTGTAAGAGGATGGTAAGCACACATTACACCTTTCCTMGTGCCCTCCCAGTTCCCTGCTATTTGCAGCTTAGAGACTGGGACAGATATGGTTCCCACAGACTTAGTAACCTGCAGGAGATTTTTCTTTCATCAGCTTGTCTAGTTACCCCTGGAATCCACACAAATTAATGGCATTCATGCCATCCTGAGGCACTGATTTCTACAGATCTGGTAGAAGACTGAAACTATGAAGAATCACTTCCTCTTGCTTTGAACCAATTCCCTGGCAGTTTGATCAGACACTCCCTCGGTACTGAAATGGGAGCGAAGGAGACCCCCTGATCCCAACCCACCACCTGCACACTGATCCCCATGACCCACCGCCTGCATGCTGCTCGTTCATGGCTTTCTGATCTCCAGTCAGACAACTTCTCCAGGATCTAGAAGCTGTTCCGCACCTTTGAGTATTTCCATTGCCCTGCTCTGCCCTTGACTTTTTCTAGTTCTACCATCTCTTTTTTGAGACACAGGTGAGACTAGAACTTTGCGTGCTGTTAAAGATATGGGCAAACCAGAATTTCTACAATGGCATAATGATATCTTTGAGTTTGCTCTCAGTTTCTATTGAATGTCTTTCTTTATACTCAGTTTGTTTTTCTGACTGCTCTTCAGGTTTGAGCTGATGTTTTCATTATCATAACCCTAAGACTGCTAACTGAAATAAGAAGTTAGGATATATCTTCCTGTGGGCATCTTTCTGCATTTACCTGCATTACATTCTGCAACTGTTTTGCTCAGTCACTGGGAGTCTTGTGAAGAGCTTCTGCAGTTCTTCACATCTGGCCCTTGGCTACACAGCACTGCATAAGAGTGTGCAAAAGCACGTGGTTACATCTGCCTGTCACAACCATGTCTGCCTGAGGAGACTGTTTTAGAGTTAAATCTGAATTAGATGATCTTTCCCTTTGGGAAAGCATTCCCTCACTCCTCTTGTAAGCCAGGCTGTCCAGCATCTGCTTCAGGGAGAAAGATATTAGATAATACTGTAGCTATTTTGGATGTTGTCTCTAATTACATAATCTGTTTAGTCCTGACTTTATGAGATTTAGAGATTTTATTACTGAGTTACATTGAAACCATATACGTTTGCTAATTAGAAAACTGAATAAAATGAACCAGGAAAAATATGAAAGAATTGATCTAGAATTTTAATGTAATTTTTTAGAATCTTTATCCAGTTTTTTTTTCTTTTTAAAAAGACTCCTAAGAGGTAGTGRATACCCTCCACAAATAATGAATAAGAAGTCTAAAACAAAGCAAAGAACAAAAAGTATACAATATTCATTGCCACATGAAATATCCGTGGCATTAGCTATGACAACAGCCACTTCCCATATTAAATAGCTATGTTCAAATACAATGCTTTTTCCTCAAAATCAAGCAAGCTCTGTGAAAAAAAATCAGCTTTATGAAAAATAATTCTAATATTTCATATTTTAAGATATCTGTGTAGTGGCACAAAATATTATGAAAACATCACCAGTGGACAAAATATTATAAGTATTAAGCATTTGTATAAGCAAAGAAAATACTAGGAAAAAATGTGGCTCGCATAAGCCAAATAGATCAAGCACAAGGCATTTATAGGAATAGATTGTTTCAGGAAATCTACTGCTCAGCAACTTTGATCTGTCCCTGCTACATACTTACCCCTGCTTATTTAACTCTTTCCATATTGATCATGCTGGTAACAGATGGTTGCTCCTAAACAGTATATTCTTTGTGTTAAAACTAAATGGTGCAGGGTCTGGAAATACCTGGAGCCCTGTATCACCTCTTACTAGAATTAAGAATCTACTTTGTTTTTAACTGCTAATCAGGTATGCAACTTCAGTAAATAACCTGAATTTGCTGGCAGTGAAAGAGGCTTAATTAGCATTTTAGCTGTTATAAAGCAACATGCATTTCAGTTTTTTATTAAAAATGAAAAAGATTAATTCATGTTTTAATTAGAAGTGAAAGAAGAAATGGACAAAATAACACTAAAATTGATAATTAAGGTTGCATACACTTTGAATATTCAAAGTCCACAGCTTGGTAGGCGGGAATCAGAAATGATACAGACACAGATCCTGAGAACTCACTATAAACAGACCCAGAAGACATAAGAGAAGTGGATAATAATATGTGCCTGGTGGCTCCTACTATGGTCCCATCCCCCCCCCCACATATTTAAGTTATCAACACAAGAGGAAAAAAAAGAGATATATTTTCAGCTATGAAACAAAAATTCACAAAGCAGGAAGGATGAAGAGAGAAGGAAAGGATCAGCTCTTCAGTTGATGGGTCTTGCTTATAATAAATACTCTAATAAATACCTCTAGGATATTGTCCATGTGCTTCCTACCACAAAGAAATCTTAAAAAAAAAAAAAAGCAACTGCTTTGCAATCTCATTTGCTTAGGCACAAGAAATGCGAAGATGAGAATATCATTTCTATTTTATACACTTTATTGAAGAAATAAAAGGAAAGATTCAGATTTAAAATATGTAATGCAAATGCACTGGACTGTTGAGAGGATGTTGTCCAAAGTTTACACAGATTTTGTTCTTTGGTTTTGCTTGATGAACAGCAAAATTATTGGAGCTGAGGACTTGATGTCCATACTACAAGCAGTTTGGGGTTTTTATTCTGGAATATGTCTATTCTGCCCTGGGGACTGAATGTTAGAGTGCATTAAAGTAAGCCCTTGGACCACATCTGCTAGTTTAGTTTCATCCTAAAGGAAAGCAGTTTAGCGCAGAGAGTAGGGACAATTGAGACATTTACTGACAAAGCACACTTCTAATCCAAATTAAAGTGCTAGTGTAGATGCCCACAACTGTATCTCCATTAGCAAATAGTGTGGTGCAGTAGAGGTGGATGTGCAGAAGGAAACAATCCTAAGGACTTGTGGATTTGACTCTGTGGATTTCAATTTACTTCAGACTAGCTCTAGTCTGGCCCAGGGATCTGCATTCCTATTAGCAGCTGGAGCACGCTATGCGAGTTCCTTGGATGTTATCTTTTAATTTAGTTTCAGGCAAAAGGAATTTAGTTTTTTTGTTGAGACTGATCCATGATGCACATTGAAACATGGTAAGTGGGAGCAATTGGAAAGATTGCTTCAAAAGCACAATCCTAATCTGAACTAAAATGCTAGGTCGATGCAGCCTCATGTCATCTGTACTTCCAGCACCTGGCAGCTGCAAACTGTGTCATCTGAGTTTATTAAAAATGTACACATCTGCATAGAAGAAAAAGCTGTGATAGTTATGAAGACCCTTTGAAAGATCTCACACAACTATAAAATAGCATGAATTTTATAAAACACTAAACCTTCTTTATGTGATAACTTTCTCAATCCTTCAAATAGGCTTTGATTCAAGGAAATCTTTCTGACACTGCAGATACATACAGAAATCCCATTTGTTTTTCATATCACTTTGAAACTTTAGTTCTCTTGATTTTTTTCAAAAAGCACTAACCATGCTGTTTTTTCATAGTGGTACATTTAAGAAATAAACCCAGAAGCTCCTTTTTGCTCATCTTAAGGTGAAAGTAATTTGGACCATATCTGCATACACTAATAGCATGCCTGTAGTCTAATATTTCTGTTCCAGCCTATTTTGCAGGTCATTAGAATTTGAATTTGCTCGATACCCTAACACAACACACTAGCTTAGTTTCACACAGAAAATTTTACTGAGGAAAAAGCAAAGTGCGACTGGTGATTTTATCTATCAGGCTAGCCAGTGCTACCTTTATCTCTAAAGGAACAGCTCTTGGTGACATTGTCAAAGAAATTTTAATTACTATTTATAAATTCAAAGAGAAGTATGTTACTCTACTATGCACGAGCACATGCCTCCAGTTTAGCCCGTGAATATGCGAGCTCTTTGGGGCCCTGCCCACCCCTCAAGTGGTATACAGCATGTTCCCATTCAACTTTATGCGAAGAGATCAGCCAACGTGTTGTATGTGAAGACAGAAACCAACATCCAAAACAGACCCATGATTCAAGGCACAATCCTTGAACCTGTCCCATTCATAAACTTGTCACATTATTTACCTCTTAGTTTTCAGGGAGGAAAATGATCAGTTTGAAACATGCTACAGAATGTACTCAGCCTTGTCCTGAAAAGATACCTGGAGTTGAACTTGTATATCCAATAAGAAATAATTTTCATCACATCTCATACTAGGTCCATTCCACAAAATATCGATCATTGTCCCAAGCCTTAAGTTATTCGAAGTTCCAAGATAGAATTCCAACTGGAAAGAACTATAGCTAACATAATTCTTGCACATGGTAACCACAGTATTGATTTGTCATGCATTGATTAGCTTCTATACTAATTATATGAAATTTAGTAAATTTTCATTCAACAGTATTCCATTTAATGCATTTGCAACATGTATTTTTCTTATTTATGAATATAAGCACATGGACTCAAAATCTTGGCAATGTTTTCAAATGAATCTCCAAAAATGCATTATCTGCCTAGTTTTAAAGAAGAAGATGGTTTATGTTAAGTCCTTTTGATAGTTATGTCTAAATTAATAGATAATTTTTTCTCTTGTTAGTCCTAGAATTATTGCAATGTTTTATGTTTTGTTGTTACATTCTTTTTTCCCAGAAAT
Organism: Apteryx rowi; assembly: GCF_003343035.1. Classification (NCBI taxonomy): domain Eukaryota; kingdom Metazoa; phylum Chordata; class Aves; order Apterygiformes; family Apterygidae; genus Apteryx; species Apteryx rowi. Next base: position 1,287,651 of record NW_020448074.1, read on the forward strand.
CAGAAAAGATGATTGGATCATACCTTTGTTTGTTGTGCATATGTCATTACATTATTTCTTTAGGCAAGTTTTAATGTGAATTTGAGAATGTATTATATTTTTATCTCTTAATAAATTGTCTCTGAGAAATAGACTATTTTTACTTGTAAAAATCTTTGTCTTTGAGTTCTTTCTGTAAAAATTTGAAAGTGCACAATGACACGAACTTCAGTTATGGAGATCTAAATAAACAGGTAAAGTCCATAAGAGTTTCCCAAATAAGGAATGGTTAAATTTAGCAGAAGCAGCACACAGAGAGAAGTATTATCTCCTCATGAAATTAAAAAAGGAAGTTGGTAATTTGGTTTATTTGCATGTATATGTGGGAAATTTAAGAACTTAATCTTTGCTTTAAGGGAAGAAATTCAACAAACAACTACCTGTGGAGCTGCTGGAAGCCCTTTGTAGATTGGGTCAAGCTAACCTTGAAATCCTGATTAGATGAAATTAATAATGTATTTGCTCCTGTAATCCTAGTTTTTCATACTTTAATGTAGGAAAGGCCATCTTCAGTGTTTTTATAGACTCACCAAGAACACGTATTAGCACAGCAGTATGTCTGGTTGCAGCAGAAATACAATTATGTAAATTAGATATGTGTTCCCTGAAGACTCCTAATAGAATGATTGACCTATATACCATTTAATTTGTTCTCATGCTTTCTCTTTATTGTCTTCCAGCTGCACCAGAAATTAAAACTTGTTAAACTGCATTGCTCCCCAATTATATATCAAAGGTGCTTGTGTCACTTTGTGTCAAAAGCAATTAATAGTTTGCATTTTACTTATCTCCAGCAATGCATCAAGGTTCTTGAAATAAAAAGTGCCTCTATAGACCCTGTACATTAAGTAACTTGGAGAATTTCATTTTATAGTTAGCAGTGTTGCTGATGATAATAACACTAATAAACAAATATTTAGAAATATGATGAGAAACAGATAAAAAAAATCTTTTTAACTTAAGTAGGAACGTGTTTTTGACTATTTCATAAACTGAGCTGGGACCTGGAAGCTTACTTCTATTTAAAAACTAGATGTTAATAAACATTCTCCTTGTTAGTGCGTCAGAGGTATACTACAACACTATGTATTACCATTTAGCATATTCTATTTTGAATTAAAATCCATGTAGGGCAAGAAAAAAACATTTGATTTGGTGTTGGTTGGATATCAGTCAAGCCCTCGTTCATCATCAATTTGTCAAAGCCAAGTTATTTTTTAGTTGATCCCAATATACATTTACAATCACATAAAACGCAAGTAACAAATGAAAGACAATATTAAACAGACTTTTAATTCTAGTTCCTATCTAGAAAACAAGTTTGCCTTTAAAACAGGCCATATTTCCCTCCCCAGTAGCGAGGGTGTGCATATCCAGTGAAGAGAGGTCAGTTACTTAGGGTCACTTAAGTATAAATTTCAACTAGAATTTCAATTTCAATTCTGATTTTCAATCAGTATAGGTTTCCACTGGAATTTCTGCCCATTTAGCTTCTTCTAAAGGACAAAATGCTTTTAGCTTCTCTTAGAAAAGTACAACAAAAATATTTTGTTATACCAGCAATATTGTGTAGCTCATACTACTCAGTTAAATTAGTATCCAACAGATTTGTCATGTGCTTTGCAACCACCTCTCAGAGGAGTCCGTTGCGAAGGGATTACTTGTTGAAATAAGCTCAGCACTAAGCATGTGCTAGACATGGCTGTTGTGAGTAAACACACATGCTTATACTGCTTGTCACCATTACAGGGACGACAGAGAAAGCAGGAATGTTATGCAAAGGTACTGCAATCTTTCTGCTAACTCTGCTCAGCATTAAATAACCAATTCTACATGAAAAAAGACAAAACTTGACTGTGCACAGCACACATTTGAAAATGCATAGCAGCAACATTTGGGATCCCATATCTCTCAAGAGCTCTCCAACCACATTCAACTCTTCCAAAGGTTTTTAAAAGTTTTGGGGGTCACCCATCTCTTCTGAGGTTGAGCAGGTCAAGAAAGCAAAGAAGGTGCAAAATTCCCTTGTGGTCTAGTAATCTACAGTAATGGGTACCCAATTAGTTTTCAAAAAGTGTTTGCACTTTGACATGTTGAAATCTGCTGTCAGGGTAAGTATTGCTTAAGACTGATTGTCAGTTTCTGGGCCACATTTTGTGGGATTATTTGCTGAAGGTATTTTTTTTTTTAAAACAGCTTTATTTATGTGTGCTTGTTTGTAGTAAATTTGCTTTTCTTAAGCTGTAAATATTTGATGGGGAATGCAGTAAAAAGTGAGGACATGTAAATGCTTACACTAAGCTGTAACATTCAGCATATATCAGAAGGTGAAGAAACATGGCACTGATGTCTGACAGCAATGCAGACTGGTATACTACAATGACAATATTCAAGTTAGATAATTACAAAGTTTTTCAAGGACATTTGTGATATTTTTCCTRAACTGTATTTTTAAATGCAACTTTGAAAGCCTTTTCTCTGCATCATGCAATACAACAAACACAGCAGAGCCTACAGGGAAACTCAATGTGCATGTAATAAGAAATAGAAATGTTTCACCTTGATTGAGCTGTGTTTTGCTGTAGATAGTCTTTAATTGAGTATGACAAGTTTCTCCCCAATTGCAAGTGCTTTGATTCACGCTTCAAAGCTGTTGTGTCAGGTGAGTTTTGTTATCTCCCACTGAAGTTTACTGAGAGTCTTAGCTGAGGTCTTTTATTTATTTAAATCACAATATTCTCTTACCTACAAACAATTATATTTAGAAGTAAAGACAGTAAAGAAGGCTTCTGCTGTTAGGACAGGGCTGGTGCAAAAGAGATAATACATTTCCTGCTCTCAGAATAGTAAAAAGTCAGATGCACATTCTGAACAAAAAAATATATATATTTTTTTTGGTGCTATGCAATGTATTTATATTGTTTCCAAGTTTGTATTTGGACTGATCTTATTTTCAATTACCCAGCTATGACACTGATTGTTAAAAATGAGTAAATATGAATAATATGATCTCAGGCTCATGACCCAACACATTTTTCTTTTTCATTCTGTAGTTTGTTTACAGTTTGAAAATTAAACATAAGGCTGAATACCAAGAGTAACCTCTCTACTTCTATGGAGAAAAAAAAAAAAAGCCTTTTACTTTGCATTTTAAATCATCTGCTTGGATTTGGTCATAATTGTCTACTTTCAAGGCAACAGAAATACAATCAAGGAGAAAACAGCTTTTTTTTTCCTGATGGAAAGATATAGATCTACCAAAAGGACAAGATAACGAAAACATTGTGAACAGCAAGGACCTGTGCTCCCAGGCCTGCATCTTTAAAGACCTTTGCACAGAACTACAACTAGAGAAAAACTAAAGAGCTATTGCAGAAAGAGTCTATAAATTCTCCCTTAAAGAAAAGCAAGCAACCTATCTAAAGCAAGAATTTTTGTTTCCCTACACCTTCATTTTTGGTTAATATTTCTGAAGCAGCTACAATGGACATCCCTTCATATTACCTAGGCGGCTCAGGAGGCTTTGTCTTTCTGAACATGGTAACAGCATGAAGGCAGCTTTGTGACACTGCAGGGATGGTTTCTTCCTGCTTAACCTGTTTCAGCATGATTAATATACATCAGCTGCCTTCAGTCAATGTATTTTTGAAATGTTTATGAATCAGAAGAGGAGCGTGACTACTCTTGCATAAATCTGAGTACTTTTGAACAACTGTATTTTAGACTAAAAACACTCTCTGCAGGGACACTGCAGGACTTCATAGTTTCACTTTCTTGCTCAATATATGGTAGCTCAAAAAATTACTAAGGAGACATAAACAACAACAACCTTTATCTTTCTTTTTGTTCCCCAAGAACATACTTTTATTTCTGAGAGATGACAGGGCCACAAATGAGAAAGGGAACGACAGAGATCCAACTTCCGATCATGTTCAATGAATTGGCTGGGACCAAATCTTAATGGGCAATTGGTTGTTACTACTGTGTGACACATGGGCACATGACCCAATATCAGAGTCTAGACTGGCTCCCAGCACTACAATAAGAGGAGGTAAGGGGTATTATCTAGTCAGCTTCTTTTAAGTTATTTTTCATAGAATAAATAGCAAGTAGCTCTAGTTTCTTTCAGACACAGGGATTGAAATTCAATTTGGAATTTTACATTTTGATATAGAAATTTTAAATTTTGATTCAAACCTTTGAAAGTATATAACTGAGACTCACTTGTTAAATAAAATCTCCTCCTATACAGCCCATGCTCTATGACCTGTCCAACTTATTTAATAGATTCTTAAGATGTTGATTCAATTTGTAAACACTTCACAACATCTGCTTAGCCTACTGGTCATTGTGTACATTGTGCAGTCAGGAAAAGAAGTTGGTCTTTTCAAAAATGAACCAAATTTGGTACTGTAAGAAACTTGAAAGTTTCAAACAAAACCTCATACATAAAGCATTTCAGGGGTGTCTCTGGTATGTATTGTAGAGAATCTAATCTGAAACGGTATTTTTCACCAATTTCAACTTCTCGTTCCTTCATCCTATTAGTTTGTATTTTTAACCTGGAGATCACTAGAACTTAACAAYGAACACCAGTTATATAGTTGATTCAGATGTATGTTTCCGCTTATGCTGAAACATTTAATGAAATGTAGCAAGTCTGTAAAAGCGTAGGAGGACGCAGAATAAGTACAGGAAACAGCTTGAGAGGTCACTAACAAATATCCACACGGCTGTCTTCAACTAACAACTTCAGGTGCTTAAGAAAGAACACAGTCTCCCAACCCTGCCGTGCTGTAAGTGGAGAGGTGGCTGCCCTGGGCAGCTCTTCACAGACCTGAGTTTAAATCCTACTACAAGTTACCCTCAGGAGGGACCTACTTCTTTCTCTCATTGGACTCCCCCTTCCCCCCTATCCAGACTATGGCATGTTAATATCTTTCTCTCCCATACCTCTTGAACAATATACTTTATATTAGCTCCTAGCTCAGACTGAAAAGTATTTGTATTGGGAGAAAAGCATTTCAGACATTGAAATTGCAAATGGGGATAAACAGAGGAAAGTGTCACTCATATCTGAAAGAAAAATCATTTGACAAGATAGATTCATTAATGCTTCATTCTTCTTCAATAAAATGATTTTCTGTCCTGTTTTTCAGGCATTCACACCTCTCCACAGCTAGTAAAGACATATTTTTCAAATATTGGCACTTATTAAGCTGTTTTTAAAAAAAACCAGCACAGACAGAAATACAGCTGTAATTCATAAGCCAAAAATATCCAAAAGGAGACACCTGGCACAAAATATATGTTCATATTAACATGTACTGAAGAGGTCAACAACACCTTACAAACATGCTAATAGAAACAAATACTACAGGCATTTCAGCACTTGTTGATCTACAGCTAGAGATTTGTAACAGAAATATCAGAGTTGTCATGAATGAAGTACGAGTGGAAATTTGTGTAAGCACCAGAGAAAACAGCAGAATAAAAAGAATGGTCTGTATTAATAATGAAGGACACTGCTTCTATGACACCATTCTCAGAAATTAAATTGAAGATGATGTTGTCTACACCAAGGCTAGGAGGCCGCCACTCTGAGAGCAGAGGACAGGTAGAAGGCCCTGCTCTCTAAGCACAGGCGGATGGCAACAAGGCTGCTCAATGGGAAAACAGACTACAGATGTATCATTCAAACAAGGGAAAAGGCAAACAGTGGGCAGCAGCCTGCCCTTAGATTCATGAAACTGAAGTACGATTAAGAGGCAAAGGCTGATGACACCAACAGGATATAAAAGAGGATAAAATCAACTTGCTTAAAGATTTTGTGTAATAAGATCACCTTCCTCTTCCATAAAATCTTGCATTTAATTTGTTACAGTAATTTTCCTGCAGGGAATTTGAAAATATGTTTATTTTTGCTGTGTTCTAATTCTCACCTACATGCACCATAGCAATTGAGAGTTATTAGTGGGAACACTTGTACAAAGTGAAATTTAAGCCAAAGAGTTAAGTTTATTAAACACAATGTCATACGGTGTGGCTACACAATCATGTGAATTGTGATTGTGCAATTCAGGCTATTCTCTGTTTTCTACAGCATTGTGAAACTTCCAATTCAGAGAAAGAATCAATCCCACATGATTTATGCAACTCATACGTCTAATTTCAAATATTCATAACAATCCCCAAAATCTTTAGGCAAAATATACTCACAGTAATTCACAAATCATTTAAAATAATTAATATATTGGAAGCTTTTCATTCTGTGATCAATAACTGAACAGTTATAGGGGTAAAATCTGTCAAATGCATTATTCATGACAAATTTCTCACCCAGTGCTAGCACAAACTTCAAAGAACACAGTCGTGTTCTATTCCTTCACAAAAGTGATAGTGGATTAACAGAACATGTGTTTCAGATCACAGCAGAAGGAACTTATATTTACCACATGATGGGAAACATGCAGGAACCACGTGAGCCAGGGTTAAACAGACAACAGTAACTTAATTAATAAACCTGATTTTAATGGCTTCAGTGTTAATATTTGACATTTCTGATAATATAATTAAGTCAGAGTCAAATCTAATATTCCTGCTTCACAGTAGTTAAGGATAAATGATACACAAACACTCAAACACAACATACAAACACTCGACAACACACAAACTGCATTTTTTTAGTTCTGCTGTGAACAGTATAAAGTGTTATGGCTTCAGACAACAGAACTAAGGCTATTTTCAGTAACAGACAACTTTCTCTCTCTTACGCAAAGGATCTTTTTGTTATAGAGATGCAGCAGAGCTTTTGACTCATTGCTCTTAACTCAGTGAAGGGTTTTATTGTCATTTTTTACAAGGGTTATTCAGTATTATTAGCTACTGATTAGATAAAGGGTACAGAAATCTGGAGCCCTAACCTGGGGGCTCCATATTTTTTTAAACTGATCTTCATAATAGTTGCAAATTTTACCATTTGTCAACTAAAAACTGCAGTTCAAAATAATATTATTAATAGAAAAAATAACTTGGCAAAGAAGATTAATAGCATCCCATTAGGGGACAGGGATTTTCTAGCTTTATTAAATCAGTCTCCCAGGAACAAATTGTGTTAGAAGATCATCTCACTGAATATTTCTGTGCATGTGTTCATTTTTTTTTATTAGCTCAATATATTAAGGCTCCAGCAATATGCAAAAATTACCATTCTGATTTCTTGTCACAAGTGGTATAGTGCACTCAAGTACTACTCTTTAATGAGTGCTTTGCTCAAATATCTTTTTCATGGTTTGGAGAAGAGGAAAAATTACAATTTCTCCATTGCTAAATTCAGTTAGAAAAAAAGCAACACAGAACAGGAAGCAGAAGTGAAAATGTATAACACCTGCATAGTATAGCATAAGCTACAAATGAATCAATACTCCTCAAAATAGAGAAGCTTCTCCTCACCCGACCTCCATCTAGTCACTCAGCTGAGCAAGAGAGAAGAAAATGATGGATCTTCTCTCATCTTCACTATTCTTATTTTATAGCATGGAACTAAAAGATGAAAATCTCACATGATGAGATTTTAATGTCATGAAATATGAAACACAGTTAAGATAAGAATCCTGATCTTCTGAATGTCTGAAAACAGTAAAGTACAACACCGTTCTCCAAAGCGTACTATACTTTAAGATTTTTAAATGGTTGTATGGAATTTGCACCTATATTTCTGTTTTTAGCAGAAATAGGAGTTACTCTTAGTTTGACAAATTCACCTAAAGGGAAAGAGGAAGCATTAGGAAGAGAAGGTTTAAAGGAGTATTGGGAATAACTGCTTATAACAACATAGCTAAAATAAAAACACCAGGAGGTGCTAAAATCCAGACTATTTTCTCAGGGCTTAACCAATACTTAAGAGTGGGCATCTGTGACAAATTGGTTCTGGATTATTAGGCAGACTTTAGGCTATCACTGAGGCATCAATCTCTCATTCCATGGCACCTGCTCATTCGCTAACCTGTGTAGCTTCGTGTCAGATAGTCAATTTTTGTCTAAGAATTTGATAGATGTTAATGTTATTGTTTCAGCTACCACCCTTTTGTTCTAGTAGTGATAGCTCAAGCTCTACTTATTGAATCTTGTGAGACTGAAGCTTGACTAGATAATAAAACAGAAGTTTTGAATTTATCTTCCCCTCCATTTTGCAGAATAAAAGGATTTCCTGCTTAAGATATATTAAGTTTTTTTTTTTTTTCCTCCTGCATTGTAACTCTTCCCTGTAAAAAACCTGGAACAGTCCAGTGCTGATAAAACTTGCTCCGAGATCCAAAGAAAGAAGAACATCTCAATTCAGCCACAATGATACAGTGTCTGTATCATGATCAGAAGTAGGCTTTTACTGATCTCTCAAAAATTAGTCAAAAAAAGATTTAAAAAAATTTTTTTTTATAGAATGGTAGCTTCTAAACACCCAGTCTTTTTAATTAAAATGTGATAACAAAAAGAGTAGCTTCCAAGCTATGGGGAAAAAAAAAATCCATAAAAACTCAAAGAAAAACACCCTTCTTTGAGATGGCCACTCTATAAGTTSATAAATTGGTGGCTCTGTGAAATATGGGTATACTGGAGAGTCAGGGCATGCTCTTACACTCTTCCCTTTGGTCAAGGCTGAAAGCAATACTCAAAGCTAGCCGCACCCTTCATCTGATCCAGTATAGCCATACATACATTCTTCTGCAATGCCTCTGAAAAGCTTTTCCCTTTGGCTAGTTGTGGATTACCTAAGAAAAAAACCTTAATGTCAAATGTCTGAGTACCTGCTGGGTGGATGGCTTTTCTGATGCTATTAGGACTGAAAGTGGATGCCACCCTGACTTGCTTACCCTAAAGCTCAAAAAAAAAAAAAACCCAAACCCTTAATAAGTGTTTAACCAGAACTATTCTTTATTTAAATAGCCCGTATCAGAAAATGTTCTTAGCATTTCCTGTTAAAGTACATGAAGTAATTGGATAAATGTTATCAAACTTATGAATACCATGGCTAAACCAACTCTAATCATTTCCATAATGACATTTATTCATTTGGGTCTATAAAATTCCTCACCCTGAAACAAAAACTCCCAAATCAACCTAAAACAAACAAAAAACTTGTGGGTCTCCTGCATAACAGTTGCAACCAAGCCCTCGCTAATGAAGTGGCAGAAGTCCAGCTGCATGGCAAATCTTCTGTACTATGAATTCCAGGAAATTTTCCAAGCTAATAGTCCTTGGAGCCAATGCTATTCTCACTCTAAAAGATGACAGCATCCAAGGATATAAAAGGTGAATGGTATTACACCTTGGACTCATTTTCATCCCCAATTGCTAGCTTCTGTTGTCCTATAGACAGACGTGATTATGTAATCCCAATCCTATAGTGGAAAAATGGAACACAAAAACTTAAACTCTGAAAATTTGGCTGTTTCTTTACTGGGTATGAGTAATACATCCTTGATGTCAGAAAAATTCCTACAGGAGACATTTCTGCTAGAGATTACAGCCACTGCTACTTTAAACCCCAATTGGTTGTGTTTCTGGAAATCCCTAAATAGTAGCAAAACTCTGATGTCTTTCTATTCACCTTTGTCCTCTAAGAGAGGAGAGAGAGACCAATAAGATCAAGAAGATTAGGAGTAAGTAAAAGTATGTGCAAGTAGAAATGCACAAACAAATGAAGTACCTTTAGGTAGATGACATAACTCCTGACTGATGCCCAGTTTCTCCTCCCAGGGTCAGGAGGGAGAAATACTGTTTTATGGACTGAACATTCAAGTTTTCCTTCTGCTAACAGAAGCATAACCATTTTGAATTTTCATTTGTAGAACACTGCTCCCACACCATTTTCTTCTCCCTGAGCCAAGATAGGAAAGCTTTAAGCTACCTTGCCCAACCAAGCTACTAGAAGCACTGCCCAGCTCAGCAGTGAGCTGAGCTTACTGAAATGCAGAGAGGTGGGGAGAACATCCCCCATGCACAGGCTTTTCAGAGAGGTACCAGCTAAACTAGAATCCTAACACACTGGGTTTAAGAATGAGGTGAGCTGGAAGCAGTAAAAATATGGATTTATTATCACACACTGAATCAATTATCAGAACCTTACTTCATTTGGGTCACTGGTGAATCAAATGAAAATAATGTCAGACAAAACTGAGGATTCATGTTAATATTTCTTGCCACAGTAGTACAGGGATTAACAGGAAGGTGAATCAGTCTATAATTTGCCTTGACTTTTGTTCTCAAAAAGAAAGCAGCAATTCACAAATCATCCAGATGAAAATGACTGAATCTGAGATGAGTCCAGGTGAAAAGGAAAAGCAGAAGAAAAAAGGGGGGGGAAGAGGAAAAAGGTGGGGGGAAAGAAAAGAAAAAGAAGCCCTCACCCCTGCAGCCATGCTTACGGACTAACGCTATAATCTGTTAAAAGAGCAAGGGGAACGTGACTGACCACTGCCAGTCCAGCTGTGCTCCTTCAGCTGCTCTCGGAGCTGAACCTCAAGCCTGTGCTCACCAGGTACCAGTGTTTTCTGCAAGGGTTGAAGAAAAGCTAAGGTTATTAATATCTACATGGAATTTTATCAACRACTAACTATTGCAGGTGTGATCAGTGATGGAATGTAAGGTTTACAGACCCCACGTTAATGTCTCCTGGTCTGAAATGGGCCTGTGATCCAGTATACTACCACTGACGGTGTTTCTGGACTTACTTTTTCTTAATATTGAGTTATCTAACTTGGACATTTTTTAGTTGGAGGGATGAAATAGGATTTAGCCATGTTTTATTTAAAAGGGAATATATMTCTGTGTATTTCCTCTTGCGTTATACCAACCAGTTTTTTAAATAAGGTTCCTGTGTTATCTATTCTTTTCTATTATCACCCAGCAAAGTAATTGCTCTTAACTATAAATATCAATTGCCAGCTATTTGACTGAATGGCTAACCAAATATTAATATCAACAATTTATATTCATGTATCAGATGATTTATATATTAATATCAGGTTGTTTAATTACACCTTCAGGTTGTTTAATTATACCTGATCCCCTTTTAAAAACACCGTCTCTAAAAAAATCATTTTGAAAACCAGTATTGTAAATAATAACTAATTTTAATGCCCATGGTCAGCATTGTCAAATCAAAAGTAAAAATACACAGTGGAAAAAAAAAAAAAGTCTGACACAGCACAAAAAACTGCATGCCTGATGCAATTCTTTCCTAAAACCTATGAGTTGAACTTAGATTTTTTAAGGGGATGAGACATATTTCATATGATGAGATGATGGCTATGAAACTGTAACACATGGAATTTTTTACTTTTCAAAATATCTCAAATGGGGTTATGTGAGTCTTGTGGAAGTGTGTGGTGCAAAATTGTAGTTCCATAATAAAATTAATATCTGTTTGGTAATATGGTTTCTCTAATTAGTATTACTGCTATTACATACCTGTCAAACATAGGATGGACCAACAAAACCTAATTAGGTGTTTAAACTCATTTATGTGCCACATTTAATCTTGTGCTTGTCACATTTAAATTTGTTTAAACCTTAATAATATTCAAGATCATGTACTTGTATTAAAGGCAACATGTGTTTGAGTCATAATGAATTGCTGATATTAAAATATTCATTACAGCTCAAACAAGTCTTTTATTTATCTAGGTGAGTCATTTATCTTTCCTCTAAGATTTATGAGGCAGTTTTACTCAAACCAGTGAAAACCAAAATGTAATAATTTATTTTGCATTTCTTGTGTTGTTAATTCAATAATATTTCTGACCACTATGCCTCTCTAATTTTAATATGAAACATGAATACATCTGGAAACAAGTGCTTAACTTGGTACATATACAAATATTTAATTTTTATTTCACATATACTAACTCCTGTTACATTTGAAGATTCTAAAGTATCTGGGAAAGATGTCCAAGCGCTTTTGAGGATCTGTGCCTTAAGGCTAGATTCACAAAGGCAAGGTTTGAGCACTACTGACAAATACCAGACTTCACCTCATGATGGCAGGTTGCAAGAGGCATTTATGCCAAATGGAATCACATTCCTAAGACTTTTTCCAGTAAGAGGAGGCAGGGATATGGGGCAATTGCCTTGTGCTAAACCTTGGTGAATCCAAAACTGAAGATTTCAGACCCATGTTTCCTGACTCTTAGGAGAGTTTCCTACCTACAGTCTATAGTCTGGGCAGGACCATTCCTCAGTGCTGTTGCATTGGCCACTGTGTAGTCAAGAATGTAAGAAAAAAAAAATCTAACCAAGTGACTAAATATCTCACCTGGAAGAAAGAAGGAATTTCTTCATTTTCCATTTCCATTTTCTAAAGACTGCTTTGGTATTTTACATTAAAATATTCAGTAGTTAAAATACAATATTCTCAACTAAAGGAGCATAAAAAGAAGAGAGATGCTTTACACAGAGAATCTATACAGCTTAGATGACCTCAGCTGACTCAACAGTTAACAATGTCCAGTTTCAAAATATTGCCAGTACCTTTTCCTTTGTACCCTCTAGTTTTTCCTTTCTATACATTAATATGAAAGAGAAAAATTAATGCATCTTTATCTTAGAAAGGCCTAACAATTTTAGACTGCAGTAGTTTCACATGTACACTTTAATACCCTAATATGATAAATCTAAAGAACAGCAAACAGTGCTAATATACCATACAAAGGCTATTTCCTAATTTCCTAAATGGCTTCTAAACAAATATAAGGCTGCAAAAATTTCAAGCTTCAAACAATAAATACCATTAACATCTTATGGGGAACTGTGCAAATGGAAATGAATTCTATGTAAATACTTTTTTGTATCAGCCTAACACATATTCTGTCATCAGTCACATAAAACTATTAAACGACATGCATAAGTTGCTCTCTAAATGGGGATCTTTTTCTCCTCTTTTGTTTAGGCAATATTATTGTATATCACTCTGGAGGAGGATGCCTACAGGAAGGAAGTCAATGAATATTTATATCACACAGAGGAGCATGTATATAAATATTTGATTATGTACATTGACAAGGGGACAGTGAGAAAGTAGTAATATTACACTAATTGAAATAGAGATTTTTCCTTTAATGAAATTACTTTGTGTATCCTGCTTCAAGATCTGCAAGAAAAGAAGAACAATAAGAAATTCAAAGATAGGTAAGAAATATCTACTCATGGGAAATGAGGGATGCATGACATGAGATTTCCTCCAACAAGCTAAGAACACATACTCGGAGAGAAAAATCAAATATCTATCAAATCTACCTTGGCATGATATTATTAATAATTTGTGTTTATTGATAGCAAGGCCAGTTTTTTTGTATGTTTAATAATCTTTTAAATAGGAAAAAAAAGCTGATAAATCAGTTGAAATAAATATTTTTTCCTGAGCTTAACTTTGTGCAAGCCTTAATTTTTGTTTTAATAAGAATAGAGCATGACGCAAGAATTCTCTCTGTGATCTTTCTGCAAACCATAAATTATTTCTCATTTTCAGAACAATATAATACATTTATCACACACATGCACTGAAAGCAGTTACTGGTGCCTTTAAACGCCTTATTGTCCTCCTTTGAAAAATTTGATTCCCGCTCTCTCCCACCTGAACGGAAATTTGCCACACAAAATGTCACCAAGAGTCCTCTAAAATCCTAGGGTAGGTTTTCCTGATACATCTAATATTGTGAATTTGAACGACAGAAACTCACACTTCACRTTGTTGACTTTCTTATTGTGACAAAAGCCTAATTTCTGCTTTAGACAGTACTAAATTTCTGTCAGGGGAACCAGACACTTACTTCCATGTTTGTGTTAAGTATTCTGTTTTTTACCCTCCTCCTCCTTCATTATCTGCCCTAATTAAAGAGGTTGATTCTTATTCTATGTTTGGTGTACAGAGAATAAATTTATAACTGTCCTTGTCAATACTAACTCTTTGTACACAGCAAGTTGGAAATCCTTTTACGGTTCTTTATTGTTCAGACTAAGGAAGTCCGATTTATTCAGGTTATCACATTTTCTAGCTCTTCTGGTGCCTCTCTTCATTGATTATAAGGAAAACCTAAGGTGAATAGCTTTCCTGGGTTTGTGCCCCATTTAAATGCCTAAACACAGATAAGATGAAGGCTGTAAGTATGGCTTTAAATACAGCCTATACTAAATTTATCTAGACACACTTCTGCAGTTTGCTTATAAGATTGCCATATGGACCGTTCAAGTCTGATTAAAATATGAGGTAATACAAGTTTTCTAATATCTTTATTCTACAAGTTCTATAATTTAACTGGAAAAATTAATGTTAAAAGCCATAAGTATATTTAGAGCATAAAAAGTTTTAAAATACTCTGTTTTCCTCAAATGCAGTGAGCTCATACCCACTGATGCCGAGTTGAATGTTCAGCTGGTTTAATCAGCAGAAATACACTGTAGAAAGCAGCTATGAGGGTAGCACATAACTTTTGTTTATAGTTGCTGTAGCTACTCCAAGGAGAAGGTATTTTTTTCAGATAATATGTGGTGCAATGACCAACAGGCCAAAAAAGGGTTCCAGAAGAATAACATATTGGAAAAATAAGCAGAATCACAAAACAGAGAGCAGCTGGTCACAGACATAAAGGAAAGAAGCAAACAAAGGCATATAATTTCTTTGGATACAGACTAACCATGACACTCTATGAGTTCTCTATCTTAAACCAGACAAATATGACTTTTAGTGCACTCCCTCTATAAAATATTTTGCTGCGTTTTTACAGATTATATATTCTTCCTCATATATTACTTATAAATCAAGTAGTGGAAACCTAATCTGAAGAGCTGTCAGGATCACATGTCCTTGTGTCATTTATGCCTTCTTGAATGGAGTACTGGAAATGCTAATCTGGCTCCTAAAACATGCTACTGCACTAATGCAGTTTTGAATGTCCTATGATACTGCATCTTACATTTATCTTATCTGCACAGACTGGTGGCATGAGGATGCACTGCATAAGGAACAAAGAAACAGCACAGTAAATCTGCATAGCAATGTTCTATTCCCACATTTATGCTTCTAAAATTGTCATAAAATAAAATAGCATGAGCATTAGAATACACCCATGCTTCTTAGACAATTTCATCATAATTTGTCATTCATTCTGAGATATTCATTTGTCTAAAAGCAATTAAAGCTTAATTGCTGCATAACCTGAATAATTTAGAAATGCAAATTAGTATAGCAGGCAAGCAAGTATGTGTTCATTAATTTCTTTGTTATCGCCATCTGTTTAATTAAAAAAATGAGTTTTACTGAATGACAGCTTGCTAACTATATAAACGTTTTCCTTAATTGAAAATGTCTTTTGCAATTGAGGTCAGCATCTGACAAAAATTGTTTGAGTTTGTGCAAAAAACATTTTATCTAAACGAATTGTAGTATTTTTAAATTCACATTAAAAAGCATTGCCAACATATGCAATGTAATTCAAGAAATAACATCTTAACTTCTTAATGCAAACTCATAATTTTAGAAAAAAATCATTGCTTTGGAAAAGTGGTGGTTATTACTGTTGATTTGTCTTTTCTCATCATAAGTATATGCAATGTATCATCATTATGACAGATTATTTTGAAAACTTTTATAGAATTCTGACTCAAAAAGTGTATACTTCTGAGTGAAAAAGTTGTCTTAAGAAAGCAAGCATTCTTCAAAATATCGATATATGATCTTTGTATTCACAAACTAGAGTTTTCCAGGTAGAACCTTCTTTACAAAAAAGCCAATTCTTTACAGAATGACAAAATTCTTCACAAATGATGTATATCAGGCTCCCTTCTTTCATTTAGAAAAACCATTCTACTGCACTAACGCAGTCGTGGATGTCATATGAATGTTGCATCTTGCATTTAACTTGTCTGTGCAGACTGACTCAAACTCAAAACTCAAACTCAGAACTGCTTACTTGAAAAACAGCAATGCAGAAACAAATAATTAATGTGCCTGCAAGTCCACTATGTTTCAGCTAAGATTTAAGGTAGCAGTACCATACCTTCTGAGAGATCAACAAACTGATTTCTAGGGTGGAAACCTTGAAGAGTGAAGGGCAATGTTGTACTACATACTAAAAACCTGTTAATTATTCACCTTATGCTGTATATTTAATTAATTATATTACTTCGTTAAAATTTAGGTTATACTTGGCTTCTATTGTCTTTTCCTACACTTAAGAGGAGCTTTATGTTATGGCCACTGCATCAGTACAAACTTATTTACAGAGTGCAGCAAATGGCCTCTTGCAGTTGAAGGAAAAAACAGTGATTACAGCTGTAGGTGGTGATAAAGATGACAAAGCTTCAGTGACTGCCACTGAAAAAATTCTCCAGGAATGCACTTTCTCTCATACTACTACTTACTGTATTCCCTTACATAGTAAATTACTGGGGTAACTGTGTGCTATATATTGCTTTTTAAATATTTTATTAGTGTACTAAAAATCACATAAGGTCAGGGCTGTACCCCTGAGAAAATGAGTTAACTTTGACCAATCTTGCTGAGTAACAATATAAGAATACAAAATTAGGGCTAGACTGCAAGGCTCAGTCACATGGTTTGGCAATTCCTTAGTGTTTAGTGTCTCTGTACTCAATTAAATGATCTTTACATTTTCTAAGTGTTGTATAAACATCATCTGACATTTGCAGACTCTAACATATGGAAACAAACATTATGATTCTTACTGAGCACGTAGGGTAACAAACAAAGATTAAACAACTTTTTCACAACAGAAGAATCAACTGGGGAGGCAAACTCTGAACCCCAAACCTACACATGGGCCATATTTGTCAGGGAGACAAACTTTTAAGATGACTCAGTTGAAAAAAAAAAAAAAAATTGGTTTATTCTTTAGGGGCCAGATTCCTACTTTTCTTATTCAAGAAAATTCCTTATCAATCAAAAACTTCCTTATAACAAACTGTGACACAAACTTTTATTTCCTTATAATTTTGTTCTTTTAAAATGTGAGTATGGAAATTTTCATGAATATGTTTTCTTTGGATTATGGTAAAACCATATGCAAGAATTACCAGGAAAAACAATTCAAAGAGATATGCAGGAAAAACAGGGTAGAGAAACACAAATAATCTTACTGGATAGGATTTGGGGGAAGCTGGTAGTTTTCCCTGGTTCTAGACTCTGTAAGAGAATGTCACTGGAGAACTTCATGCATATTTATCTGGAAAAGTAAGATAACTCCCTTACTTCACAACTGTATACTGAAGATAGATACATAAGGATGGTGAAACACTGAGATGCTAGAACTATATTATATAATCTTCCTAAAACAAATTATGAAATACAGAAAATTATAACCTAAAATTATAACCCAAGGAGGTTTGATTCAAAACCATTCTAATTTGCAATGACTAATCCAAATGCAACAGCTGTTATGAATTTGTTATACCACTGTATGTGACAACTTTAAAGCTGCATTACATATTTGTAAATAACCAACGGGAACGTAACATGCCTTACAGAAGAACATATTTTAAATTATTAACATTTGTTTGTCCAACACGCCAGATCATACAGCAGGATTGTTCGAGTTCTTCATTCCTACTGTGACAGCCAGTAACAGGAGTATATTCATGGGCCATGACACAAAATCATCAGATAACTCAACCTTGTAAAAGCTATGTAAACATAATATCTTTGTCTTAAATAATTTCTAATCTTTTTCTTCCCCTCTCCCCCCTTGCTTTTAATCCCTTGCAAGATCTGTGACAAGTATATATGGCAAATACCTACAAACCACAAGTGTTTATAGGTACTGGTTTATCAAAGTCACACACTCCCAACACTTTGGACTATTTATCTGCAAGTACCATGTTTATGTTTTTATGCATCAAAGGATCAAATAGATTAGCCTGATATTTTTTGATCCTTTCACTAGATGGCAATATTGCATTACCTTTCACTATATATATGCAACATGTTTAAATAAACAAGGCACAGAAAAATCCAACTGTATCAGTGCATTGAAAAAAATTAGCAAGGGATAACTGAATTAAAAATTGACTTCAATATTTTGTATTTCCACAGGTTGTCTCACTCATTTATCAGTGTTCTTGAAGACATTCTGCTTCATTTTTCTCCTCAATATGAAATGCCCCAATTCTTTGACTATACAGTGAAGTCCTATATTTATAAAAAAAAATTCCTGAAAATCATGATATCAGTACTACCTTCACTAGTTCCCACTGAGCAGGATGGTCACTTCCTATTTCTGTATACAGGATAACTAAAGGGAAATTGAAATCTAAGTGAAAAAACACCCAGTTTTATTATTCAAAATCACTAGTGTAATTTCTTCATGACTGCTACTTACATAGGGGCATTTGGGCTCCTGGCCACATGGAATTTCCAATCCATATAGCTTGCTGATTTTTTCCCAGCCCACAACTGTGTACCATGTGGAATTAATTCTCTTAAACCTCAGTTTAGAATTGCGTTCATTTTGCATACTTTTCTTGTATCTTTACACCTAAAAAAGATGAACCAGAAATTATTAGAAGAGGCAGAAGAATGATTTGTTTAAAGGGAGGGAAAATGTATTTAGAGGAGATGAACAAGACAACGACAGTGACAGGGCCAGCTTCTCAAGCATGCCCTGAACATTAATCGGACGAAGAAACAGAATCTAAGCCAAGCCAGGATGCCCACATCATCAGGCAAAAGATTTATTTTTACTTTTTCAGATTCACTAGCTATATAAGTTCAACAGGAAAGATTGTAAGAGTCTCATTTCAGATGACTGAAGACCYACATGCTTCAGGAATATTTCCGGTCGGTAGGAAATAAAATATTTAAGATTCAGTTTCTCAGAGTTGAAAAGAACTAGTGCTAGTGCACACAACACGCAGGGTCTCAAGAAATTGTCTTAATCATGAAAGATAATTAAGAATTGCAGTCCTGATGACAGTAGCCTTATTTTCCTTACACAACGTTATTCATCTCCACTGGAAAAATTTATGGGTTGGCAAATCAAAGAAGGATGAACAACAGTTCTCTAGCTACTGGGTCACTGGCTACCAAAAGGACTGGATAATTCCCTCTCCAGTTTTTAAAAAGAAGTCATCTTGTGTGATCCAGAATAGGATTTACTGCTGAGACTCTCCAGCTGTAACGTTTACTGTAATAAAATACCTAACTTCCTGCAGGGATTGGAGTGCTTCCTCAGGATTAGGCACTACATGCTGAGGTGCATGCATCTCCCTAGGCATATTTAAGAGAGAATCAAGCAGCTAATTCCAGTAGGCATCCGAGAACCTACAGTTCAGCAGCAACATACTAAGGACCACGAATTTAACAGCTGTAAATTGAAGTAATAAGCCTTGTATTACAGTGTATTAGCTATTCAGTATATATAGCTTATATACTATTATTAGCTATTCAGTATATATAGCTTATAGCTATTCATTTCCTGACTGAATTAGAAGATCAGAATGCTCTAATAAAGATGATAATTTTAGATGTGAATCTTTTAGGGTTATAAGTAGCTCCTTCTAGTTGTATATCATTGAAAGTAATCTCTCATTATAACAGGCAACTGTAATATTCATTTCATATTCTTTTATTGACCTTTCCTCCTATTTGAAGATTTATTTACATTGTCACTGCTTTCAAGACATACTCTAAAATTATAGTTTTTGAGCTAAATTTTTCTCATGGTTTCCTTATGACTTTATGTTCTAAGCAACACAGATGAAATAGTCTTTCTTTTTTTTTGAGATATTCAAAACTCAGCTGAATAGTCTTGTGCAACCTGCTCAAACAGGAAGATAGGACCAGATAATCTCCAGAGGTGCCTTCCAGGCTCAGCTCTCTCGCTCCCCCTTTTTTGGAGGGGAAGAGAGGGGGGAACAGCAGGGAGAGGGTATGGGTATCAACCTTAATTGTTTAAAAAGAACTACTAGCACTTCTTCTGACATAGGCATCAGTCACCTGCTGGCTGATGTTAGTAGAAGTAGCATGGACTTTATCAGCATGACTTCTAATCACACGCTTGGGAATGATTTCCACATGGACAAAGTGAGGAAACATGAAGAATTATTAACTAATTTTACAACCACGCCTATCATGTATGCAAGTTATATACAGATTTGATCATTTGGGTTGGAATCACAAATTGGTTGTCATCACTCCACCAAATTTTTTTGATTGCTTTTCTTTTAATATGGCCAACAACATATAATGTTTGTTATCACCTGCCCTCATAATACCATCCAAACTATACCAAAATTTTAACATATAGTCAAATTCTTGCTTTGAGAACAAACTTATTTCTTATCTTAGCAATCTGAAGAAGACGTTTATTCAACACAGACACTCCACTAGGAAAAAAGAGCACATTTTTGAAAGGGCCATATTTCAGTAGAGAAAGAAAATTCACATTACCAAACATTCCTGATTTTCACATAGCCTGGGACTTGTATAGCTCAACGTAGGAAAATCATTAAACAATTACTAGAAGATCATACCTTCAAAGAAATCTTCCCCA
This sequence comes from Apteryx rowi, assembly GCF_003343035.1. Classification (NCBI taxonomy): domain Eukaryota; kingdom Metazoa; phylum Chordata; class Aves; order Apterygiformes; family Apterygidae; genus Apteryx; species Apteryx rowi. Next base: position 1,308,251 of record NW_020448074.1, read on the forward strand.
TCCTAGTTTTCAAACATCCATCAAACCTGCTATTTGTTATCCCTTTCTCCTCCCTGTAAACAACATCACTTCCTTCTGTTCACATGTTCCAAATACTTTTTCTTTTACATGTAGTCATCTATCTAAACACCAAGAAATTATTCTCAACTTGCATTTAGCATTGGAATTTGCTGTTTTATATCTATTTAAAATCCAGGAGAGCTTTTTGTCATGCAGATGTCATCTATGTTTTCATTGTGTGGGCTTTTCCCCCTCCAGTTACATCAGTTGGTGTAATAAAAGACATTAGCCCTGCCTGTAAACCTTGTCCTGCCACAGTCCTTTCGCTATGGCAAAATATCACTGATATTTTTCCCTGGAAAGTGATACAGCAAAACTCTATGGGACTAGAAGAGATCTAGTTCAGTGTATTACTGAACATCAGATTACTGAACATCAGTGTATTACAGTTATATCACCCATTTCACCAAAGAGCACCGTAAAGGGAACTGGAATTTTGCTCCCACTAATTCCAGCGAAAGGCTGGTTTAGAACCATACTTCTAGTCAGTTAGAAAGGTCTTTTGGCTTCTAGTGAAATTTTGCTTAGGGACAGCTCATATCCATTTTTCTTATTTCATCAGTAACATTTATTCTGAGCTTACGCTGTGTTCAGGAAAAGCAATTATATTTTGCTAGGCTAAAGAATTTATTGGTTTCTAGATTCTTTGCAGAAGATGGCTCTATTCCCCTTTATAAATGTTCCAACTTGCATTTATCTGTGTTGAGCATAGGTGACAACTTCTAAATTTTGTTCAAGATTCTCCCTGCACTGATTGTACAATGAAATTGGTACTTCCATATTTCTGTTAGGAATACTTTAGCTAGTACAGCTTCATATTGCAACACCATGCTGAAAAAGCAATGTGAAAATAAAGATCTTTAGGAACTACTTGACTGCCACACTGACCTCAGGTATATTACCTACAACTAGATGGTAGGTTTGTGGCAAGCACTGAGAAAAGGCATAGCAAATAGTTGTGCTATTCACAAAACAGTTCAAGGACCGTGTTCTAGTTCAGAGTTGCAATGTATGTGTTCTCATCATTTTCAGTTATGGAGAGTTATTTCAGTCTAACACATTTTTTCCTCTCACTGTTCCCTGTTTTCATATGGGAGGGGGAGAGAGAGAGGAGAAAGAAAAAGACTCATGAATTTAAAGGCTAAGGATATGTTTTGCTCTTTTGGAGAGGTTAGAAGAAGGTGAGGTTAAGGAATAAGCTTTATGTATCATTTTTATTATTCTATTTAAATAAAATTTAAATTAGATAAGATGTATACCAGAGTAGCCTTGAAGTGCAAGATGCAGGATACTACTGAACTTCCTACTTTGCTTACTAAATTGRTAATAGAATAACAAAGGACAAATGCATCCTCATTTAAAACCATATTTAGTATGCAAACCACTAATAAGGAGGGTTTGCAAAAGCTCTGATGCAAATTGTATATCATTTTAAAGGGTAAAGTAGTCAGAGGAAAAATAGCTTTAGGTTTTAAGTACTTTAAAGCCTTTTACCAAACCTAGACATGCTATTTATTATAGCTATATAACATCATCTTTACATCTACAAGTGCTTTTAGTGCATACTGAAAATGTTTTCTGCATATCAAACGTCTGCACATCAAATACAAATGGCGAATGGGCATTCCAGTTGTAACATACATCTGAAAAGCACTGCAAAACCCCTATGGCAGCCTCATTATTTCAGAATTCTGACTAGCTCCTCAGAAGACTAAAGGAACTGAGAACGCAACCGACAACTTATATTGTTATAGATGGATATTTGGTTCCAGTGAGTTTCAGTAATTCAAAGCAGGCTCTAAGCAGAGTTCTCAAATACATCTCATTAGCTGTGACTAAGTAGAGGGTAATAGACCAAACAACATGCATCTTGCTGATGTTAATGCAGTAATAGAAGTGCGATAACATTCTCCGGAGGGCCTATAGCGACCAGCTGGCTGAGATGCAATCTGAGAGCAATTCTTATTCCTCTGCTCCAGGAGGTAACGGACAACTGCCCTTATACTTCCCGACAGTACCACCAGTAAGTAYGCTGCAAGGTATAGTTTTACACACACTCTTACAAGCAGACCTAAAAAAGAAATCTGAAACCTTCACATTTCAAAGAACAGTCAAATTATCATCTGAAGACTCATATTTATCAATTAATTTTCAGAAGATAACTAAGGTGGACTAATTTTTTCATTATAGGTTGGAGTCATGATGAATTCTTGAGAACTCTCTGTAATCCAAGATATAGAAAAATCACATGGTTGTCAGCTGATCTCGTGACAATTCTTTCAAGGCCAAAACCTCATTATTTCATTATAATGAAATCTGAAACTAGACATTGGTTTTGATCTGTCTCTAACCTAAAATCCATCTCGGAACATAAAATGAAATCAGAGCTAAATAGCTGTACCCAATACAAATGCCAGGAAACATGGATGACCAAGGAAGCAAATGCCACGCCTGATTTTTAAAACACTCAGATAACATTCGTTAGGTTCTGAAACAAGGCTAATTTATTTTAGTGAATTTTTTCTTTCCCCATCACACATCAGTTCCTCTACTACAAGGATAACTGCTAGTCACAAACTATTCACAAGTTCTTGCAGGCATTGAACCTTCAGCAATTTTTTCAAACCAGAAAATATTATAATTGTTTCTTGTTAGAGAAATAATTACAAAATTAGAATAAAAGTAATTATTCAATATTGGAGTGATTAAACTTAGATCTCAAATTACTTATTCAATTTCAATTTTGAGCTACTCACCTGTACAGCTAGATCTCTACTGTTTCCTTCACATATTTATATGAACATAAATCAGGATGCAAATTTACAATTTGTCAGTAAATATGGACTATATACACACACACGTTTAAAGAAACCTAGATAGATAATATGTATTATTGTCTCCAGTAATAGACACTTAATAGACATGATTGATTACTTAACTAACTCTAATATCAATGAAGTATAAATTAATGTTACAGTTCTTAATGTCATTTTACTTGATGACTAGCTGCCCTTGCAGGGCCATGTGCTTTCTAGAGTGGCAACCAGATTGCTGAGATAAGACATGAACTTGATTGCACAATGACAAAACAAATAGTCAAATTGTCCTCTTCTGTGGACTGAGGCGGATCCAAACATTCAGGAACTTCTTATGCAACTCCTCAGAAAAAAAATCTTTTTTATTTAAAAGAAAGAACAACCACAAAACACAACCCTACTTATGGTAACTTTTTTAGTATATATATATGTATGTATGTATGTATGTATTTTAAGATGAGCATCCTTTTGGTGCTGCCAGTCAAAAGTTGTGTTCTTTCTCACGGAGAAATGAGAACTCGGGCAAAAGTGAAATGATTTTAATGTATTTGCTGATCATTTAAAGCATTTACTGACAAAGAATATAATGCTTCAAGCAGTAACTTTTGTGTGTGCTAAGAATGACTCCTCCATCCAACAGATTCAGGTAATTTGCTTGTGGGAAAAGGATGATTCAAGAAACTACCTGTTTTTCTAAACAGACCTACAGAGTCCTCACCACTCCTCAGTCTTTAGTTACAGTGTCCCTTCAGTCCTGAGCTCCCCAAGAAGGAATAGTAGTGGAGAGCAAATGGAACCAAGGAGAAAGGTTTCTCAAATTAAATTAAGAGGTATTTTTAAGCTGCAATTTAAATATATATGTACAGACCTTCAAAGCCCAATAATCATATAGTCTTCCCTCTCCAGTTAAACATATTTAACATTAAAAAAAGTCAGGGAGATTTAATCCCAAGTCTGCTGAATTTTAAATAACTTATTGATACAGGATGACTAAGGCACTTTAGTGTCTGTAGCTGAGTAGAGCAGAAGGGGATTTTATCACCACCACCTGACCAAACACATTTTGTTTCCTCGTGGTCAGTTACCCATTTATGTTTGGCTCAACCTGGGTGGCTTTTATCGTTGTGAGAAAATGCTGCACGCTCAAAGCTGTACAAACTCCCCCTTGCACGCCACCAAAAGTTGTAGCAGTTTCATTACCCCTCCCAGCTTCAACTCCTTCTGTATTAGAAATTAATGAGTATCAAGGTAATATGAAAATGAATGTTTTAACCAAGTTTCTAAGTGAGAACTCTTCATGTGAGCAGTCTGGGATGTGGTTTATTTTTTATTACTATTTCTAGCAGTAGTTAAGTTTTCCAGATGGAAAGATGATGCAAGAAAGCACAGCACATTTGTCTCCAGGAACGTCTCTCTTTATGTCTCTGGCTGAATACATCATGAATTGATCAGAGTATCTTATTAGTATATCTCACTTATGCAGCTTGGCTCTGGCTCTTACTGCCTATCAGCACGTTGATTCACCAACTGCAGATCATTTAATTTATCTGCTCTTTTCATGCTCCTCAAGCTTTTTCAAGGACAATATTTAGGAAAAAAAAAAAGATATCTGCCTAAAGAAAAACATGAAAGCAACTAAAAAGAAGCAAAAACAGAAAAATACGGTCCTTACAAAATATGGGACCCCATCCAATTCTATTCAGTAATTAAGTGTATCATCCTGCAAGCTTGGCCTAATCAGTACCAGACTGTATTCGTATTTCCATATTACAGCAACCAGCTTCAGCTGACAAAGGCAAGAGCTTCTTRAAGTAGCACCTCCTACATTACCTCCCCAGACAAGATGATCTTGCAAAGACTCTGATCTAGCAAAGATATCTCTGTATGTCACACCACTGCAAACTCCTTAAACTCATAGTCAGTGATCTGTGGCCTCTTACTGTGCTCAGTGTCAGATTACAGTCAGATTATATAGAGATTACAAATCATTTGATATTTTGTTAGGTTCATCTCTTATTTGTAATAATTTACACTTATTTTCTAAACCAATTTTTAAATCTAGTCAAACCACATGACGCTGAAGCCCCCCAGATGAACCTTGGATGGAAACTTGCAGTTCCAACAGACTTCAGATGCACTGACCTATCCCAGGATCGTACAGCATGTGAACAGGAGTGCCGAAGTCAGACCAACTGTCTGTGTGAAGCTGTTACACAGCCTTGTCAGAAATACATAATGAAATTCCATACAAATGTTAAAATTCATCTTGTACATGRAAAAAGAGAAAGTTTGGGGGGAAAAAATAGGATGTTATTCCCATGCCTAATAATGCTAGTATCTCACGTTTTGTCATAAACCCATATCTCCCCAGACACATCTATTTTATCTGAGAACTAGCACACTACCATCTGATTGCACTTAACCTGGGTGACTGACTTTAGTTCAGCAGCCAGCCCCAAAATGCACTTTACTGGTCATGATGAGATGTAAAAAAATTAAGTGCTATACAGAATCACTATTCATATTCTTTTAATACAGACTACTCTCATTTTCACTGAATACAGTGGAAAAACATATAGAGAATATAGTTAATAGGTGCTCTTATTATACCAACTAAATACTATGGACTGAAACCCTTTTTACCTAGGGATTAATTAGTGAGGTATTTAATTCTTACTTGAGAGTCTTTTTCAATTTCAAGGCAGAGGCCTTGGCATGAATGAGATACTTCAAAAGAATTGTGACAAGTCATTTGAGAACCTCTATTTTAGGGATCTTTTTTTTCTTTTTTTTTTTTGTGATGCCCACTGAACTATATTATCTCTTACAACATGAATAACCTTCCAGGAAAAAAAGATGAAACTGATAAAGGGAAAATAAGACTGCACCGTCAAAAAAATGCCAGAGTCTTAGACTGATGAACTTTGCACTGCAAGAAGTATAAACAAAATTATACAGAGAGAGTCAATGTATCTTCATAATGATGAAAGGACGTTTGGCCAATAAACTAAAAGAACTGGAAAGCCACTTCCATGAGAAAATGAGACGCTTCTTATTTTAAATTTTAGCACAGTTTCCTGTTCTTCTGTCACGTACTACAGCCCATCAAGCACACCCTTAAAAGGCAGATCATTTTCAGAACTGAGAATGCTATGTCATTGTTCCAGACCAAAAAGTCATACTTGGGTTAGATTCCTGGTGTCTTACTTTTATGACTCCTTAAAGAGGATATATTTTCATCTCTTGGTAATAATAATTTGAAATTTTGTTTAATTTGTTTCAGTTTAGAGTCACGTTTCATGTGAGAACTCTTAACTGCTCTGCTGAAATGTTTACATAAAACTAGTTTCACAGAACAATAATTTAGATTTTTTTAAAAATGCTAAGGTTTGACATTTTATGAGTGAAAAAAATTAAAAGTAAGAGTGAGCAGTAGAAGTTTATGCCCAGAGTGCTAAAATTGGTTGCATCTTCTGCACATAATTTAGGTTTAGGAATTGATGACCATTACACACCATGAAAATCCAATATTTAATTTACTTACAAAGGAATATATCACGAAAGCTGATACATTCTGAAAGGGCATGTGTCTATTGTACTTATAGACAAATCAACATTTTTGTATGGAAATAAGCATTTATTTGTCAAAACAGTGAATGAAATCTTCAAAACTATCTGACAGTTTATTTTTCAAAGATTTCATTACTCCTCAGTTCTATGTATTATCTTGCAAACAAACTGAACATACTATGCATTTTGCTACATCTCACATAAGTTCTTGTCATGTGTGTCCAGATCCATATAGTCATACACTGTGGTCATTCTAAATTGTGTATGCAGTTCAGTTTATGTTAATAATTGTTTAGACCTATTATTTTGTTGCTTCAGATTTTATTGTAGTATTAGTTAGTAACTAAATATTTATGATTATTTTTAATTAACATAGAATTACTCTTAAATGGGGATAGAGGATGGAACTTATTTTTCCTTGAAGAAAGGCTAAAAAAGAGAAGGCAATTTTAAGACTTCCTAGTGCTGTTATAGCAGATAACCCAGACTGACCTGGAAAGTGTCCTCTAGTTATGCAGGAGTAACAGTTCAGCCTTTCACTTTGTAATAACTAAGATTTTCATGACGATCAGACTGCACACAGTACACTGACATTGTGGCATCAGCAATACCTCTGCCAGCATTTTTTTTTCCTCTTTTTCTGTTAAAGCAGTATATTTTAGAAGTGTGTTTCACTAAGCGTCCAGATATTGTTATTAGGACTACTTCAAATCCCCACTGTGCATATTATTTCAGTAGAGTAGAGCTGTGAAAGGAAATTGATACTGAAATGTTTGACTAGAGAATCTGCTCAAAGAGCACGCTCAAAGAGAGGTTTTGGTTTAAAATCCTGAGATCTGATCCTGAAGATCAGATCAACAAAACTCAACAGCATAAAAATATAGAGAGCAGCTCAAATATTAAAAGCAAATTCAGTGTCTTCCCCAAAGTGAGGTAGGTCTCAAATACTTGTAAGCTGTTATAATTATATTTCAGCTGTTTTAAGATAAATATTTAAAGCTTCATCCAACAGTAATCCCATCTAGATAAGATGGTGAATAACACAATTAGGAGCTTCTGGCAGTGTGAAACATTATATATCTCAGTGTACCAATAGCTGATATCTGAATTAACACAATACACAAGTCAAATTATTGAGTCAAATGTTTTAGTGTTACACATACATTCCCTCCTAACAAGGTAAATATAAAACTTAAATATTGAAACTTCATATATAGAAGCATTTTATTTCATTTTTTGAAAAAGCAAGCCTGCCTSTGTTTTCATCCTAGATGAACGTCATGACAGCTGAGTTGATTTTATTCAAAATAAGAAACAACAGACCCCAAGACCTTGTAAAAGAGATTGTGCAGATTTTAAGTGTGAAAAAAACATGTTATAAACTAATCATTTTGTACCTTTTAAGCAACAAAGTAATAATATGGTATAGTACTGTGGTGATGACATTTTAACTTATATCAGTAAATAACTTGGGTTTACTTCTGAAGCGCTAACGTATCATCCTTTCAGCACAWTTCGATGCTTTTAGATTTATTATTTTAAATTTCATTTATTCTAGTAGTTAAGGGGCTATTCCCTTACCAGACAGCATCTTGTTTCACATTTTTCATGTAATCTAATAGCAAATGGGTGCTATGTCCCCATCCATGCTTTTTTCACAGGAGATAGAAATATGTTCTTATCTCCAGCTACAGGAATTGACTCTAGTTCAAGCTGTACTTTTAACTCCTAATGTGTCTAGTTCAATCCCTGATCTGTCACTAAAGATACTGACTGTTACACTAAGGCAAAATAAAACACTTAAGGCACAAAACTACAGCAAAGAAGGAGAAGAAGAAAAAAAGAGTTAATGCTCAGAGAAGAGCCTACTTAATTTTAAAACATTAATATGTCAATTCAATCTTAGAAAGGTCTTTTGCATGACCCAAGAGTCTGATGAGCTTGTCATACCTTAATAATAATATTATATTTAATTAAAGGACAATGTAGTCTTTGTCAAACAAAAAGTTATTTCTCTTGTACCAAAAAATCTTTTCCTTCTACTAATTTAATAGTCTAGTTATAATCAGTACAACTGGCTATGAGTTGCCACTACTTAGGCTATATTGATGATTTAATTTCTTTATTAATCAAAATAGAAATATAGAAAGGAAGAATAAAAATTTTCTTGGTATGTACCATTTACAGTCAGGACTAACAGTCACAGGATAGATTTCCCTAGATGTGTTAAATATATGCTAGAGTTCTTTTTGCTTTTCTCTTTTACTCAAAAATAGGGGAAGTGTGCTTAATGGGATTTTTTTTTGATATTGTATTAACATTCTTAGTGAAAATTCTGTGCCACTAATTGGAAGATTATTTCCTCAATAGAATTTAAGGGTAGCATAGATCATCTGGGTCAAGTGGCTTTTCAGTTTTCCAGTTCTAAAACCACTTCATGGGCTGATAAAATATGTTTTGGGGATAATATGCAAAATGGAAAGCAAATATTCACTACTGAATGTATATCAAAAATAGATTCCCTAAGGTTCACTTTCAGCTATATGTATGCACAGGTTCTCAGACAATCTCTTCCCCACATTGTGTGCTTTAAAAATTACATAAGAACACTAAATTATAGTAAATAATTTCTCTGCAGGTAAAATACGTATGTACATCACATTTTGTACATGCCCAACCAACTGCTGAGGATAACATACAGAATCACTATTAGAACTCTGACTTGTTCCTTCGACATAAATTCCAAGCAGAGAGGTGTTTGCTTGGTAGAGAGACAGGAATACCTGGTGTTGTCCCAATTAAACATATGACCAACATTTAGCCGTGTTATGGAAAACAAGTTTTGACTGCTTTATTCATTGTTAGATTGGCAGAAATATTCAAAATGCCAGCTGTGCAAGTTACATTTTGTATTAATACTTCTATTATGCATCTGAAAATAAAATAAATTGTGCACAGCAATATTTCAAAACTGGATGAGCCCAATCACACCATCCTGGGAACATAATTTCTGGATAGTTAGGATGATTCTAACCAAATAACTAGACATAAAAATTTAATAYCTTGCAGCACTTCTTTTCTGCACAGAAAAAATTCAGGATCTGCTGTAGCTAAGCATGGGATACATTTGTAATAATAAGACTACTATACTATCTCTTTAAATGTCAGTATTGATATTCAGCATGATTTCCTACGTATGATGGCCCAAGTCAATTATAATGACAGATAGCATCCTACTGGCTTATCTGATTACCTCTGACCTTTTAACAGCTGCAGAAAGCCAAAACAGCCTGAAAGAAGAACTCATGCATATATGACACAAAGCTGGAATTTCATATCTGAGCCACAGTCAAGAACACATTGAATGTCAGCAGATTTCTGACAAAGCCTATAGCAAATAATTTCTTGGATGGTTTGGCACCACAACAGCCTGTCATTTATTATAGCTGAGCACCAACAGGAGACATAAACTTGATTAATTTTATATCAATACATGATATAAAAGTCATTACAACACATAGTTCATTTTAAAAACTTGGAAGCCACTATCCAAAGTAACCATTCATTTTGATTATTATTACTTCTTTTATCAGAAACATGGTCAGATGATTTAAAACTGCATGGGCTTCAAAGGGGAAACAAAAAAATCAATATTAAATGTAATTGTCTATATTCAAAAACAGAGTGTGCATTTTTGGAACAACAGATTAGTAACCAGCTACTCAGAGAAATCCATCACTGTGTAGGTGTCCCTGTGTATTCCTCAAAGGTAGGTAGCTAATTGTTAGTTTGATAACTAATCAAAAGCTTATCCTCATGTTGCTAAAAACAAAAACCAAAAAACCCCCACCTGTTGCTTGAAAGAATTAACAAACTAGGCCTCAAATATTTTGCTCTGTTTTAACTAATGATAATAAAAAGGCAAAAATAGAGTGAAAGAAAGCCTGTTTTATTTTGTATTTCTAATGCGATATTATCTTCAGTATTTCAACACTTGGAAGCAGCAGCAGTGTGTTGATGTATATATTTATAAAAGACTTTATCTTCACACTGTAGCATTATATGACAAAATCTTAGCAAGCATTGATTTCTTAAGGCAAGGAAGCTTTACATGCCCAGTAACATCACTCATGCTCCAGTCATGATGCTGTAAAAGCCATTCGAAATGAAATTTCATCTGCTCCTGATAATAGATTGGTATTCATTTATCTTAGTAACCTTCAATTAATTTTCATGGAATTCTTGTTTAAGCCGGTAATTTTGTTTAGAAACTTTTATCATCTATACAAAAAGGCTCTTAACTCACTGCCAGATAGATAGAACAGCCCTTCCACAACTCTGCAATTAGGATGAAATCTCAGCCCTATTTGAGTAAACACCACACTTGCCGTTATTTTTATCTGGATCACAGTTTCACCCTAGAGTTCAGCGGCAACATAAGCTATATGTATTGGGAGTAAATTGTGAAAGTGAACAGTGTAATACAACGCAACCATTACACTTACTGACAAATTAGGTTTACAGAAGAACAAGGAAAAATGAAGCAAGGAACTTCCAAAAATAATGAAAAGCTACATTTGCAATAACTGGCTAACTGGGAACAATAAAGAGACATGAAAAACATCTACAGATTTTGGCAGGAGAATGATAATTTTTTTTTTCTGCATAGGAACTATCACAAAATAAATATAACACAGTCAATTGAAAAGGTCATATTAAGAGGGCAGAGACATTTTCAGGACCTGTCAGGACTTCTGGTAGATTCAGTTACCTGAAAGACAGAGAAGTTTGTGATGCTACGGACAGGGTAAGGAAGAGGACCGTACTTATGCTGAATTTATGAGGGGGAGCCAGAAGATGGGAAAGGACAGATGCTGCACTTCCCCATCAGCTGCAGTAACAAGCCTCAGTGTGATGGACAGCATCTTTTTGACATGCTTGGTCCAATCCGTACGTCACGTTCTGGGAGAGGAGAGTCAGGGCAAGGAGACGGGTCTGCCTACAGCTTGAGGGGAAAAACTATTGAAAGAAGGAGACCTTAAAAGGTGAGAGTAAAAAGGCCAGTTCCTTGGTTTCAGAGGAGACAGTGCAGCACTTATGACAAGCCAGAAAGTCTTTCAGCTAACTGAACTTGAGCTGAAGGCAAGAGTCCTTGCAAAAACTGGCATAGATAAGGATACAAAATCTTTTTACTTGTATTTTGTCTTACCTAGTGAATTTAGTTACCCCTAAAAAAAAAATTAGTTAGCTAGTTCAAACTCCTAAAATAAAACCTGCTGTTTCTTTGTTGGTTGATTGCTTTAAGTTTAAAAACCTTTCTGGTCTCTTCGAAGAGCTCACTTTAAAAATGGATTTCTCCAGATCCACTTCAAAGTCCTGGCTGATTCAGTGTCCCATCCCAATCTTACCCTCAGCAGCCCCTGCCACAGTCTGCTAGGGCCCTGGCAACCCAAATACATTGCCATTCCCTGCCACCGAGTCCTCTGCCCCGGCCTACAATGATCCCACAGTAGAGATAACGAAACCTCCTAAGTGGAATGGGGACCTTTTCTCCAATGATTTTCAGAAAACTAAATATTAAGAGATGAAAGAATGCACTTAGGATAGTAATACATATCAAACAATGTTAATAACCTTTATAAGCAAAGAGAATACCCAGTTTATTCAGCTATCATAAAACAAATATTAAACATACTCTGGAAAAAAAAGACGTTATTTCTGTTCAGAAAAGTAATTAAAAAGTGAACAAAATGGCTTGGCAGCTGCACAATAATCCCCTCTAATATCTCATACAGCCTACACTGGTGTAAAATGTTCCTCCCAGCAAGGTACAACCAGTATCACCAGATAAAGAACATTACTGCGTAGATTTTATGCAACAGTCACACCACAATATTAAGACATTTTAATAAATGGAAACAATCAATGAAATGCATGCAATCTACTTGTGTTGTTTTCACAAGAGAGGAATCAAACACAAGTTTCAAGTGAAAATTTGAAGTATTCAGATATTACACCTAAAATGGTGATTGAAGAAAGCTAGAGGAATGTACTACAGCCTATTACTGGGTTCCTCCAACAAATGACACGAGAACTGAGCGCTTCTGAGACCCACGCAGTCAATACGTGTCTGCAAGAGTATAGCAGTCTCTCCTCAGTAGCATGTTGCAGGATAGCACTGCTGTTTCTAAAGCACTATATACTCACYGCAACATCTATTACAGCGGAAAAGTCAATTAATGTGCAACCCAAACCTTGCTTTTGAGTATTATCTGATACAGAGTCAAGTCAGTAGCAGTAAGAATATGCCATTTCCCTGAACAGGGAAGAAAATAAGGATGGTTTAATCAATATTGTGACAATCTAAATTTTGCCATCCTACTAGTCAATTTGGTAAACATTTATTGTGCAGGAAGGCAGTATACTGGAAATAATCAGAGGAGAAAAGACCAGTTACTGGCTTTCTAGAAGCCAATACCTGGGAGTATTCTTAGAGCTGCTTTACAAAATAAGTGCCCCTTGAAGGCTTGGCTATCAGATATCCTGTATAGCACACTTTTTATGCTTATGTTTACCTTATAGCTTACATTTCAAATCCTGAAGCCTTCAAAATCAAASAACCTCTCTCTCTCCATTCTGAATGTCTTCAAGTAAGTGCCTGCACACCTGGGTGTTCTACCAGTCTCTTATAGAAATGGAAGGTGGAGAGAAGAAGATCAAAAAGTACCACTGTGTCCGGTACCATTCTGGCCTCCATCCTTCACGCAAAGCGATGCCAGCCAACACGATATGATAAATTGCAAGACAGAGGAATGCCTTATGTTTGAGACAGTATAGTGCGGCTTTGTACCAGCCAAAACCAACGTGCTTCCACTCAAGTTTAGAAGTAGAACTTGTATTTTTAAAAGACGTTTATGAAAAATTTAGGATTCAGTTTTTTGATGACAGGTGAAATAAAGAGTTGAGCACATAGGTTCTGAACTGAAATACTAAGGCCTACCAATGTCATTGTCACATCAAATACTGAGGTGTTCAAAATGGGAGCTAAATCCTAAAAGTACATCCAAGATGAAAAACTGAAAATGGGTCCCAAAGTGCCTACACTAATATCATCCTCTTTATTAAACTGGTCTCAGCTGTCAATAAAATCTCCAAGCTTCCATAGAAGATATCTCCACTTGTGCTTTTAAATCAGAAACTACAAGCCAATTAATGCTTTGTGAAAAAATTATTGTTAAGGTTGTTTTCCAAACTCAGTTGGTGATACTTTACAGTAAGTGGACTTTATTTAATGCTCAATTAAWTTTTAATTGCTCAGTGACACTATTCATAATCATCAAACTAGCTAATGTTTATTAATAGCCATTTCTGATAGAGTGYAGCACCTAAGATATATGAATTTGAGAAGACAAAAATAAATTTGATACAATTGCCAGCTGAACAATCACATTAAACACATTTTATTTGCTTTAATGCCTAGGTGGCTTTAAAATATTTGATATTTCAAATAAAATGAAGTGGATGCGATATGCTGCATAGATTAGCGAAGGAACAGCCCACAAAATTTGAAATCATTGACAACTGGCATTAGTGGGGCTGTAACCAGCTTCACTTTTATATACCCCTACTTTAAGACGAAAGTATAAATCACAAGATTTCTGATTTCTTAAAGCAGAATATAGTTCTGTGTTCAAATGCCACACAATTTCTTTTTCAACCAGACCCTTTTAACTTTTGTCATCAGAGATGTGGCTACTCAAACAATTCATTGCAAAGTTCATGAAAGGATGATCTTTACAGAGAGTTAGTTATTTCATGGTAATTTTTCCCATTTTCATTCCTATCCCTATATATACACCTAGTGAAAATTAAGAAATAGGGATCATAAAATTGATAATAGAGAAAAAATATTRGAAGTCAGTTCAGTGCAAATGCTATAAACTGAATGAAGCAATTACTAYCTCACAATAAGTTCTTAATATTATCAGACCCTTATAATAAACCCTTCTAAAGTTAACCAACTCATACCCTGACAGCCAGATATTTTAATATTTACCTCATTTTTAGCAGTCTTCCCTCACATTACTCCTTCTATAGCAAATCCAAATCCTCCCGAGTAACCTCTCCCCTTGCTGCCCTCTGGATGGCAGGCTTTTACACCAGCTGTTTCTAATTGGTAGTTTGATGATAACTGGGGGAAGTAATTAAGCCCTTCATTATTCCTTCTTGACCTGCTGCCTTGTAGGTCATGCATTTCTCATTATGGAGATTTGGCATTACTAGAAAGTCAGAATATACTGTATAAAGATTTGAAACATGGATTTAGTATGTGAACATAATCAATATGGAAAATTCAAGCTATTGCTATCTAGAACAAGATTTTAACTCTAAGCAATAAAAGGTGGCAGAGGGTTGTTTTTTGTGGGTGTTGGTTTGAGGAGAATGASGGGTTGATCTTCCTGTTTTCTAGTATGACAACCTTACAGAAAGCTAATTCCAACTTAGAGCAATTCCTCTTTGAGCAGTTCCTCTAAAATATATATTTATATATTTTTAAATTTATATATTTATAATGGATACACAGGAGGGAGGTCATGAAATGCTCTCTGAAGACAAAATGCAGAACTCGAGACATCAGCAAGAGGAAACCCCAGAGAAAGTTGTTCTCTGTTACCCATTTTTCAGGTTTACACAAACATCAGTTGCTCTATTCACTCTAGTGCATATTTTTGTCAGAATCAGTTTTTTTTCCATTCCCGTTTCACCTCCCTGATGAAAGTACAAATTCTGTAACCAAGTATTCTTGGTTACAAAGAAGTTTGCTTCCTGACTGAACTTTCCTCTGACTCTTTCACAGTTGGTAAGAGAGTCCCCGTAGGGACCACTGCCTATAATTACCCTAAGTGACCCATAGTTGGTTCCTAAGTCTGAAGATCTGAACATAGGAAGCAATACTCATCACTAGTATCATGTATAGTCAATTCATATCAGGGTTTCCAGGTGCAGATCAAAAGAAAATGTCAATAACATAGATAATCTTTAGTACTAGAACAATGCAGTGTAGCTAGGTAGAATTAAATGGAAGTAAAGAATCTGTCTGGCTGGTGAAAGGGAAAGGTCCAAGCCTCTTCCACAACACACAGATTTTTAATACATAAACCCTTACCATGATTACACTTCATTTCTCTGTGGTATAGGACAGCAGGCCATACCGTGATAATGATATTGATACATTTCCTGCTGGAATTCTTTTCAGTGTCCTTTTATGAGCCCTTCTACCTCCCTTCCTTCTAATAATTAAAATAATCCCCCTCTCACATTCTACTGTGAGTAGGCTTTCTTCAGTTTTAATTATTGAATTTAAATCACTTCCTAAAGGCAAAATTAAATTTTATGCAATATTTTATGTAATAAATCAACTATACGATGAAAATCAGGTGTAACCCTAGTAAATCATCCTCAAACTTTTCCAGAGTAGATTTGGTAAAGTTTACTTCTGAAATTATATTCTCATCTCTTTTTGATATACATACAGTGAACGCTTAATTTTACACACCTGAACAGTCTCACTTATATCAAGTATACTTCTCATGCATTATGAATACCACCACATAGRTATGCCCTTGCAGAATAAGGGTCTCAACATGAAATTTACATTTAAATTTTCTTCCATGTATTAATTCTCTTAAACTTGCCTCTTTAATCATGAAAAAATAAAACCTTATTCTTTTCTTATTCTTCACCATGCAATTTAAAGAGATCATGACTGTTTCCTTGAACACAGTATTCTAGTCAGAAGACCAAAAATTTGGCCTTCCTTTAAGGAACCTTTAAGGTTTTGAACCTAAATGTGAAATGTGCTTTCTGACTTCTGGCCTACGTATTCCATGTTAGGGCAGGAATCAGAGATGCAACATCCTTCCTCTTGGATGTAAACCCAGATAAGAGCTCTGAAAGACACATTGGGGTAGAGGGGGAGAGGAGAGCACAGGACTGAAAGACTCCAGAAAGTCTACCTGCTCTGCTGTCTAGATCTAGTATAAGTAGTTGTTGCATTAGCTTGATTAAAACATACAAGTTGCAAAGGGAATGGAAATGCCTGAGTGCTCATTTACAGCTGACTTGACTGGGAGTTACCTTCAAGTCCCTGGAGTGCAGTAATACCTTAGATACTTAGATACCTAAGATACTATCACAAAGACTCAACAGTATGTAACATACTTCCCATATATATTTAATCAGTAAAACAAGTATATCCTTTTTTCCACTCACTTAATACATTATGATTGAATACTTGTGAACCTATAACACATTTCCAACAGTGATCAAAGGTTAATATTGTAACAGAAGAACAAGTTATATGGCAGTCTTCCATATAGCCTGTTGTTATCCCTTGGGTATAGGATAAAGAAAGATATGTAAAAGGTTACTACCTTCTTTCTGGTAGTTCTTTCAATACAGCTCTTTTTAAACAAAGTCAGGAAAATCATATAGCTCTTTTCAGATACCACATGAAGTACTTACATCTGTAAATCCTTTGCTTTCATGTAATTTCAAATTAAAACTAACAAATATTAAATATTGATTGCTTTCCTCCATCATGAGACTTAATGAACTAAGCATTTGTAACCTCAAAAGTGGCATCTTTTTTACCAAAAGGAAGTGTCATTGATTATTAAAATGGCTGTTTTATATACGATTTATGAAAAAATGACTTTTTAAATACCGCATTATTTTCTAAACAGCCTCCAAAACAGCATCTCTCTGTAACTTTTTAGAATGAAATAATAGCACATTCTTTCTAGTAAGAAGTAAGTCTGTAGGTGGCACTGTTTCTCTTTACGAGAAAAAACAATCACACTAAATGAAATCAAGAATGTCAAACACACCCTGGTGAAACTGCTGAATTTATGTAAAGGACACATCTCTTAAGGAATGTAATTAAACTAAACATATGTATGATATATRCTCTAAATCTACTAATATAATCTATATACATATTGTATAGGATATGCCATACAGCTTCTGTTTGGACTGCAAGTGATTTAAGAATTTGAACATCAAGAATGCCTTAATTCTCTTCAACAGATTTACATAGATTAAGGTTTAATAAATTAATGAATTTAACTACCTTAATTGACAAGCATTAGTTTCAAAGATACAAGAGATAGCAGAGTTCAGCAAACAATATTTACTAAATCCCACACATGGGTTCATACAGGTATCTTGATTTAGAATATGCCATACAAGTCTGCATATTTCAATGGTCTTGGCACTTCATTCCAATACACACCCATCCTTACCTCAGACCAGCTTTTGACTAGCCAAGTTTAATAGCATTTTTGGACTCGTATAATGCAGATACTGTGGATGTAACGAAGTATTTGGTAAGGGAATTCTGATCATGTATGTACAGTGTTGGTACTGGCAAGTGCATATCATAAACGTATGCTATAGATTTCCTGTTGGGAACAACTCAAAGCAAAGGCCAAGGAAACAGCTTTTAATCTTGAAACTAGTATGCATTTGAAAGTGCAGAACTGTGCATTAATTTTCTGTTTAACAGCCCTTGAACAGGACACAATTGTCTTTTTACTGAGGGACAGGTGAGCTTAACACACTGCCACTCTTAAAGAAACCCTTCTACATCATCACAAGAAGAGAAAATACTAAAAAAGACAAACTTCTAATCACAACAGAGAAAACATTCTTTACTGCAGACCTACTAATTACATTGCAGTACAATAAAATATGAAGGACATGAGAGACATTTACCCACCTTTCCTTTATCAATGCTCTGGGACTGGACTGAACACCTGAGATACGGGGCGACCACAAGCCTGCCTRTTCACAAAAACAGCAGCCTCAGACTCCCGAACTTTCACACACCTGTTTTTGTCCTGAAATTTAAAGTACAGTCTTAGTCACAACCAACATTCGAAAATAACAATAAATGTCTATTCAGAATAAGCTTTATGTAAACATGTTGTACATTAAATGATTGAGCACCATCTCCTCCATATAAAAACACAGACATGCAATATGTAGCAATATGTACGACGTCCTGAAAACATTTCCTAGAATTCTGTTGTTAGGAAACCTTCATTTTCATGCTAAATATGAAAAGATGTATTGGAATGTAGATGTATTGGAATGTAAATATTATATTCAGAAGCACATGGTTATATGAGACAGGACTTACAAATGTGGAGACAATATGACAGGTCATTAGATATGGTAGTTAAAAGGTGATATCAACTAGTAGAATTTTTATTTCCTTCAAAAATAGCCAAAATCTCATCCACTTTTCAAAAAAAATGGTAATGATATAATATTTCTTACTTCTCTGTATTTTAACAGATTCCACATAAATATCCATGTATTATTAAAGTCCATTTATTATAAGAATTCTGTATTACAAGAATTATACCTATCACTGAAACCTTACAGTATCCATATGAGTAATAAATTCACTACATTTTGTAATTTTGAAAACAGATAGGGCAATTTCTCTACCATCAGACATAGGACAAGTCAAAGTCCTAGGAGAGTTCATCTTTATTCCTGTTCTCTGGCAACAAGAACCCCAGAATATAAATAAGCATTTATGTGTATAAATATAAATATTTTTACTTTAAGTTTTCCTCTCCCTCTTTTTCCGTTCCCTTTCTCAAGGTATTTGCATGTGGTTTACATGAAAGAAAGCAGGTTTCTGCATATCAAAATATAGACTGATTATGGATTTGTATAATTTAAATAGTTCAAAGTTCAGGTGAAAACTTTAAAAATGTATTTTTAAAGTATCCAGAAGGAAACTGTGTTCCTCTTCATGCCACAAAAGCATCATTCAGCAAATGCAAAATTAGACAAATAGAAACAGCAGCAGCAGAAGAAAAGGAGTGTTAGCCTCAGGGGAAATTAAAGGAGATGTGCTACTCTCTAGCTGCACAGTTCCTCATTAAAGACACTGAAAAATGCATTTAAGGACATGTCTCAGTCTACTACTTTTTCAATATCTGCTTCTTGCCTGCTGTTGTTGTTTTTCTAGAGGCCCTAGTGAAAAGTATCCCACAGTTTAATGCTTTGGAGACATTTTCTCCTTGGTTCCTTTTCTGAGAGAGCAATTCTGTTTCCCTSACTGCTGTGAATCAGATCCCACTTTATGCATTTTATTTCCCTGGCTTTGTAAACATCCACCAAAGAAACAGAGGGGAGAGCAACAAAGGTCGGAGGTGGAAACCTTTCCATAGCCGTTCCCACTGCTCTGCAGGAGCGCGATGGTGGCGGGAGGCAGAAGCAGGTCCCAGCCCTTCCGGCAGCAACCTGCCGCAGGTTGCTTCGCTCCTGCTACGCTTATGTGCTAAAATAGCCTTTGCAAGCAGAAACTCTACAAAGGGCCTCCCCAAATCTCCCCAAATCCCACGTGCCATCCTGAGGCTGTTCCACCCTACACATGCTGTGGTCTGCTCTTGGCCCGGAGGCACTCGTCACACCGTTGGTAGCTCCTCACCACCCACTTTGGGGCCAGACTCTCTCTCTCATGCTGCCTTCGTGGGCTTTGTACAGTGGTAAATGTGCCCCTGTGTGCTTACAGGGCAATATGCTAACCCCACACGTCCGGGGAAACATAAAAAAAAAAAGTTTCTTTCGCTAGGAGAACACAACAGGTAAATAGCTTGCCTAGGCTGAATCAAAGGTTTATTAAAAAAATAAATAAATCAGTTTTAAATAAAAGAAGGCAATACTATTTTAATACTACAGTGCTTTCATCAAATAGGAAAGGTCTCAAACTTTCTTAACAGCTGTTTCAGTTGTGTTTCCTGATGCCGTTTATTGAGCGAATGTGTTCTGAGAGCTTTAAATTGAGATTTATTTGTCCTTTTGCTAATCATGAATCAACCTTCTTTTAGATCAATTAACTAAATCACTTTGGAGGCAGCTCAATGCATTCTTTATGGATGAAAACCTTTGTTCTTTATTGCCCATAATATCTCCCCACCCCAATAAATACAATTAATAACCTACTTGTTCACTAGTGTTTGTAACTTCCAATGTTTCACAGCAATTCATTTCTTGTGACTTGCTAACAAAAATAGATTTGAGTAAAACATCAATATTAATATGTGCTTACACTCTCCCTTCTGTTCTTTCAAAAGTACTTAGTTTTCACAAAGAACTTTATAATGATATTACTCATGTCACTATAAAACCTCAGTGATTTTTAAAAAAAAACTTTTTAGAGGTAAAAATAGGCTGCTACTGCAATATGTATTAGTGGTTCTTTCTGCAGGTAGTATACATAAAAATAAAATAAATTTTAAGGTCACACTATGATATTCCCAAATAGAAAAGCTTTTAATTTACAGTATTTGTTTACACAGGAAAGTAGCTGGTTCTAATTCATTCCTCAGCTTCAGCAGGCCAGGGCCCTTGATACACTGCATTTCCTTTAATGGTTTGGAGGTACATACATCCTCCCTCCTGTTAAAAATCATCCCAAGATGGTAATTGCTCTAGCGGAGGGCCAGGGATTTGCCAGCGGCTGAGACAAACCAAGAACAGGACCGTCCAGCTTGGCACGTGTCTGAGCCGGTTCGCTCCTGGTGACCAGGCCACAGGCGYGCGCCAAGCGCCGCGCAGCTGTGTCAGCACCAGGGAGCCCAAACCCTTCGCTGCACCTACCATGCCCGTTTGTGCTCGGGTTTGACTGTGGGAGCGAGCCAGCCGGCAGCTCCCCATGGGCTGGCAGCCGGAGTGGCCCACAGGCCCCACGGCGCAGCCACGTTGGCACTTGCCGTGCGGCCAGGACCGCTGCCTGCTGCGCCTGTGCGATGACACGGGAGCCGGAGGCCAGGTCTGTTTGCTTTTCATGGTTCTCAGCCTTTTCTGGACGCCTCGGTTCAGCACGTGCCAGCTGTGAAGGTGCTGAGGTGGAGACACGGGTGCATTTCTGAGGTGACAGGGACTCCAGAGAGCCTCAGCTCCCTCCTCAGTGCCTCCAGCAGCGCTCCAGACCGAAGGCGCACTGTCTAACTAAAAATTCACAGACGCTTGTTTCATCCTATCATCATGGGCCATAAGAGTGGCCCAGGAGGGTACATGGAGCATACAGCGCCAAAGCCGCTCCACCCTGACTGCGAGCCACGATGGCTGCAGGGAGGCGGCGGAGCCATTTTGTGGTGCAGCTGCCATGTTGCGGTGCAGCCGCCATTTCGTGGCACAGCCACCATGTCACCTCACAGACTGCTGCCCCCCACGGCCCTCGGGCACCTGGCCAGTGAGGAGCCGCACGCGCCTGCTGCAAACCCACCGCGGACAACCAACAGCCAAAGGGAGATGGATTCATTCCGTAAATCATGTCGCAGAGGGATGGGCTGACTATGGGTGAATACGCGACAGCTCACCGATCTGACTTCATTCCTACCGAAATGTCGTGCAGATTTGGCTCTGCCTGTCAGCTGCAACAGGTAAAGGGCGAGAAAAAGAAAGTAGAGCCAGTGCCGTATGAAACGAAACTAGCAACATTTCTCCTGTCAAATATATCTAAGATTACAATGCCAGGCTGCGTTCATATACTCTACACCATCATAGTTGCTCAGTATTTCACTGTCCAAATTTCTTTCTTCATCTCAAGGTAAATGCCTTTCTTATTCTCTTTATTAATGTTTCATTGAAAACTGAAGTGAATGTGGATGATCATTTTATTGATTTTTATGTATAAAACTAATATTTCCATTTCAAATGACTGCAGAATGATCATACTCTGAAGGTTGAACAGTACTTTTGGTTAAAAATCTTCCAGGTCAGAAAAAGTTATGATTATTATTTTCCATTTTACTAAGTGGAATGAGATTAGAAGCTCATGATTTTTGTTTCACACATTTTATGGAACTTTTCAGATTCCCATGGCATTTGAAATCAAAAGTGTTCAGCAAAATAATGTAGGAGAGCACATTTTATTTCATGTGACAAAATTGTCTGCTAAAAATATCAGTGCACTTAAACAGCAATACTCAGAGATTGGTAGGTTTCAACATAAAATTGCCTACAAATTCCTGGGAAGAACAGACTACAAAACCGTTCACATGAATGATCTAGCTGCACATTAAACCTGTTGTGAACTAACAGCTGAATGCAAAAGGAATTGAAAGGTTTTTCCTATGGAATAAATAAAACAATTATAATATAAGGTAGAGTTGGAAAACTAGCCCAAGCAGGAAGCTCTCTGACTGGCTCCTCTGAGAGCCAATGCATCAAAAAAGGGTTGCAGTTTTTTCATATATTCTTTGTCATCTCCCTTTCCCAAAGCTATAGGACCCTAGAGATTACTAACTTTTCTAGTTAATTAACCTAATTCATCTTCCAATTTTAATGTCAAATGTTACACTATTCCTAACTCCCACTTCAAAGACTCATACAGGAATATATTCGTTGTCTCTGGTTTCACTTCTCTATTTTAATGTTTTACTGTTTCTCAGTATCCTATGATTATTTTTTCATGTGGCTGAAATATTCACTCTGTCTAAGAAATATTAGATAACGGAGGGCTTCCCATAGGAACAAAGAAGCTTGTATTTCGATATGAATTGCTCAGTGCCCAAGACTGTATTGGATGTTGGCCTGTACTCTCTTACACAGAGATTTCTTCCCAGCAACAATGAAAAATTTTCTTTAAAAAGTTTTTTTTTTTAAATCAACAATCAAATATCAATCCACCTAGTGTAAATATCCTACTTTAACATAATTCCTTAATAAAACACTATAATAACAGAAATAGAATAGGATGATTCCTTTTTTAATATTTCAGTTTGATATTCATTTATCAACTTCAGTAGCTTTGCTTGATAGTGGATCCTATCCCTTTATTTAAATAATTTAAAGGGTCTTTCCTGCCTTAGATAGATTTTAGTGTTTTTATTACTGTTAAGGGTGTAATCTCAAGATAACTGCTCTGTGCACTGCTTTGCTGAACAATGCTGAAAAGAAATACTGGAAAACAAAACATGCATCTCTTGCTTCATTGCTCTGTACGAACACTAGAGAAAAATATCAAAGGTAATGTAAGATGGATTTCAAAGCGATCATGCAATCTGAAAGTTCAGTAGTATTCTGTAAACTTGTAAGATGGCTCTGGGGCACCACTGCAGAACTAAGATAAAAGAACAGAGATGATTATCTATTCTCCTAAAGAATGTTCTACGTGTAAGGTGTCAGAAGGTTTTTGACCATGATCAGTATTTTGCAGTTTAGATGTCTATCAATATTGGATAAGACATTTTTGTTTTAAATGAGACTGTCTAGTTTTTCTTGTGAAATTACTTAACTCTATCACTACTTAACACCCTTGATAAAATTTGTACAATATTTGTATTCAGTAATCATTAATTTGTTTTGCTGAAAAATTCCATTTTTTTTGACCTATCTCACCAAAAGCACTAGTTTTTCTAACAATTTTTAGAGATCTTGGGGTTTATTCTTTCCCTTATAGATCATTTTGCTAAGATACAAACCAGGGAATCTCTAGGCATATATTTCACTGAGTAGATTGGGCAGTAGCTGAAAGCATAAATAATTTTTTGTGAGCAAGAGTGATATGTAGGCTGCTCTGACAATGCAGTGATATTAAATGCTGTTTCCACATGGGAAACCCATGCTCAGTCCTGAGAGAGCTTTCCAGGTTACAAGCCTGAGCATGATAAAAAGACAATGTTCTCACTCCCTAGGAGAAATTCTCTTCTCTGAAGACCTATCTGCTAGCTGGGCAGTCTTATGATAACCGTCTGCTGGAAAATTTGCCTTTTCACCTGCTTCTAATTGACTGCTCCACACCGAAGAGGAGCAGCAGGGAGCTCCCAGAGGGAGTGGAGACAGGCAGTGCTGTCTGGTAGATGATGGAGGCTAGTAGAGAGCCTGCATCTCTTTGTGGGCACCTTTCCTAGAAACGTGAATTCTGAGGAGATAGTTGTGTGTGCTGGAAAATAGTTCTGGAGAGAGAAGCAGAGTTTAATCATCCTTTAATCTGTGAATCTCATAATTGTTTACTATAAGTTTCTTCTGTCAGTGACAAACCCCAGGATTATGGCACTGCCACTTAAAATCATATTGAAAGCTGTGCACAAGGCTATTTGCAGGGATTTTTTTTTTTATTCAGATCATTATGACCTAATGATCAAGCCATTATAGCAAAATGCTAAAAGCAGAGACATACCAACAATAGATAAAGCGAGCATCTATGCCAAATTCAGTTATCTATCTCCTGCATTCTGTATTATTGCTACAGAGAGCAATAAGGAGAATCATCTGATTAGAGCCACTAACAAAATTCTCAATATCAAAACTGATGAAGTCAGTGAAAGTTGTGCCAGGATTTTACCTACTGCATTCAACACATTGTATTTGCCTTTTTGCACAATTTGCACAGTACAGGCTTTTTATGTTATGTATTTAAAGATGAAGCAAGATTTAACAAAATGTGTTTGAATTTACAGTAGTTTCAGATTGAGTCTTTTCCCTGACTTGGGAAATATGTTCGCTGTTCCCATTTCATAAAGCTATATAAAAACGTCTGAAAAAAGTTGTATGCCATGAACTGTAGTGGAGGGATGTTTATAGCTTTAAGTTCCTTTAGGGAACCAAGCACAGAAACATTAGATGGAGCTTTTTATTTTTATTTGTATTTTTTTTCTACTTTACAATTAAGTGACTTGTTCAACCACATCAACAATTACAAAACATCAGATTTCAGTGGTTTTATTGTCAGTCACCCACTGTTTTCCTGCTTGTGAAGGTCTCTTGGTTCTGACACTGATAAATACCACAGAATAAACTGTTTCTATATTTAAATCTATATGCACTACATGGCTAGCAATAACTGTTACAASTATTGATTTTATCTTTCTTAGTTCAAGATAGTAATTCCATTTTCTGATTGCAACTTTGTTCAAACATTAAATTAGAAGAGGTAGAATGCAACCCATTGCTGAAGAGTAATTTGGTGTATTTTTAGGTTTTTTTTTTTTTTTTTTTGGAGAACTATTAGAAGTGTAACAACATCGTGGTTAGTGCTTGTAAATCAGCAGCCACACTGAAAAGCAACGTACTTCTGTGATGAAAACAAAAGCAGGAAGATTAAACTACCTTCATGTCTGCTCTCTAATCAAATTGAAATCAGATGATATGTAGCAAAATTTAAAAAGAAACTCAAACAAGTTAATGTGGGCTCAATGTATTGCATAGCCCACGTGACAGCATGAACGAAACCTTGCCTGTGACTTCCAGTAGTAATTCAGTTTCCAGATCCCATTTCAGTAGTGACTTATCTGCCTTAGCCTTAAATTAGCAACTGTGTCAGAGTTGGATATCAAAGATAGTCCTTTAAAAGAAGGAGAAATGGAAAAATTCTCTGTGCTCTGGGTGACCAAAGGGTAATCATGATGGGGCTGGTATTTATGTCGCGATAAAGAGAACCAAACATTATCAGTGATCATACTCCAGAAGGAAGCAACGTTTAAAGCACAGCTCTCAGAGAAGCAAATAAATTTTGCTTAGTTATTTTTGGGTCAATTTTACTGATGACACTGCAGGAACAAATTACACATCTGTCTCACAGCACTGGAGTTAGTAAGAATTTTAAGATTCTTTACATACACATCATTAGTATAAGCAAATGAGACCAGAGGCCACATGAGATACAGATCTGCTAAGAAAAAGATGGCACACCACCTATTCCTTTCTCTTGAAAAGAAGTGCTTACAACATTACCCATTAAGATTAAAAATAAGAAAAGCATAGACCACATTTAAAAAGACCTGTTTCCTATATTTTAATCCTCTTCTCAAATGTGTTTTCCTCAACAGTGATAGATTTAAAAAATACAGCTATATTCTTATGATAAGTTAGATATTGAACTGTATCTAGGCCTTCTCCTATTTAAAAAAAACAACAACATGTATATATCATGCCTTATAGTAAGGCAACCCATTAATATAATCTGACTTGCCTAGGTTGTTAGGGCAGTCCAAAACTACTGACAGAACTTCAAAATCCATTTGCATGTGGTCGCAGACATCTCTCGCATAACTGGATGAAACACTACCTGGGTGAAACTCCTGTAATAGTTGATGTCTAAAAGAGATTGTAGAAGAAATGCTTTAGAACAGTCCTGGAATGGGAGCAAAGATTCCCACCTTTGTCATGAACACAGTCTGTGACATTACACTTCTAAAAATTATTTATCTGCACTGTAATTGGTATGTGGGAAGAACTTTGGGATCTTCAAGTAAAAGATCCTCTAAAAGTGCAACTCTTTGAAACAATTTATTGAAGAGCTGTTGCAAAAAATATCTTGCAAGACATAACCAAATGTCCCCAACTAATGGCGATATATTGACAGATTTGGACATATTTATGATAATCAGAAAAAGCATTCTTTTAATGTGAAGATAGTATTTCCAGTTTAAGTACTGTAGACCATGTTTATATATACTTTTAAATGACAATCTAAAAAACTGATTGCCCTACAGTAGTGATGTAATTAATTTTAATAGTAATATAACTGTGCCATGTGTGACCTTATAATGTTAAGGATATAAAACTGATGACCATTTTAAATATTTAAATGTCATAATGTTAACAGCAGCCTAATTGGACTTGTAACAAATACAAACTATTAAATCTTGTTGTCCTACACAATCCCTGGAAGAATACTAGAAGAAAGAATAAGGAAATTGTCCTTTTTGACTCTACCTCTACATAAGCCTATAACAAGTTAAGACTGTAAAATGTTTAAATGTATATGATACACACAGTCCCTCTCCCAGAATAACAGGAGGAAAAAAAAAAAAAAAAAAAGGACTTTTCTGCATTGTGAATCCTGAATTACATTATGGTAAGGAATTGACCTGTATTCCCACTGACTTTAGTAGTACAGAATCCATACTTGAGCCAATAATTTATAATTCTTTTTCTTAATAACCACAGCTGACAGTACATCAGCTCCACTGCAGTAAGAATCACTGGTTGCTCACAGAAACTCAGTGTTTATAAAATCTCTGACAGAAATCCACTTTCTGTTCACTACTTCCTTGTGCTTGCCCCTTTCCCTCATTAACCATATTTCCTCTGTGCTTCAAACACGATTTACTTTTTTTAGGGGCTTGTCTTATTTGAATAAGAACTGTATAGAGAAAGAGACCCAAAGATCCACTTCATCAAAATCCATGTAAACAAATCTCATATGCTGTAGGATTTAGTAAGATGAAAAAAAAAAAGTGTGTTTAGTTTCTGTTCAGTTTTCATGAATCAAACTCTAAAGCATCCATATTTGCAACCACCATATATTCTGGAAACAAAAAGGCTCTAAGATAACTGACAGTATTCATGGAACTCCATACTGGCTTTTATATTCACTACAGAATACAGTTTGACATCTCTTTTCAGATTACAACAGAATGAAATGAAAGAAGCAAATAAATAACATTTATGAGGAGTAAAAAGGTGAAGGTGCTCTACATTTTCAAGCTCAGAAGGATGAAAGAGATATAGTCCGTTTGATATATTACGTTTTAAAGGCTATGTGAGAAAACAAAAATGAAAGGCAATTAATTAGGAAAGGATGTATTTTTATTAGTGTGTGATACATTCTTGGTGTTTGGCAAAGAGTTTGACAATGCAGTACCAGATTTTAAGGTTGCAGCGTAAATGTTTCCGTGAATTCAGTGTACTCTGTGCTAGGATCATAAAAATGGTCTGACACATTTTTCCCCATCCTTAAGGACATAGTTTCACATGCTGAATTTGCAGATATAGTTTCCAGATATCTCATGAATACTTGAGAAGAAGTCTGAACACCACAGCTATTCTCTTGCTCATAGACCTAGTCCTTGCCATGGGACTATACAGGTGTTATTGAATATTCGTCAACACATCTACACATTCTGAAATGATTAGAAGTGATACTTGGGAAGTATTCCTTCTTCACTTCTAATTTTTTGTTGGCTTTATCCCCAAATAAAATACATCATTCCACACCCTTATGAGTAAGGGACCACTGGCAAGTAGAGAAACTTGCTGAATAGCTTATAGTGGAAAATACTGTATCTTCTAATGAGTGATGTCAAGTGTAGCTTCTAGGGTTTCTTCCTCTGTGTGTAAGTCACATGATTTGATTCTTTTACCATATAACAGAATACACATAGATCTATACATACATATAAAGGCCTTACTTCCTTTAAAACTAAGTACATGGAACTAAACTTTTGCAGTAATACCTTAACATTTTTTCTTCCCTGGATTTACTGGTTAATTCAGCAGAATTCTTTCACAATTGTTATAAAATTGACAGGGAGAATTATAGAAAGTATTTGAAAGACTCAGTTGGGGTTTGAACCTAAAGCTGTTAATCTATAGGCAATACATTCCAGTGTTTCAGATATAAAGGTCCAGATTTATTTTCTGATAAAAGCCAGGTGATTACCATCATAAATGCTACAGACAAAAAGAACTATTTGACAGCACTTAACTTATGCACTGATGTTATAAAATGCTATAAAAAGTTACTTTTTTTTTSAAGTCATATGATGGTAAAAACTGGTAAACTGATAATTAAAAAATACATAGTTAATGCAAACAAATTCAGTAAGTATGAAGAATTCATTTGCTTTTCTCTAGAAATACATAACTTATTCCATAAGAAATACATTTATGCAGTTAGTTTTCTTTGAAAGACCACAAATCATTTACAGGCATAACACAAAAGGATGCAGACAAAATATCTATATTTCAGATCCCAAATTCTAAAGCTTCCAGATGGTTTCACTGAACCAATGCAGAAAACTCTAAGGAAGAAAATGGGGGGCTGACGGCTGCCGTGCTCAACCCTGTCTTTCTCCATGTTCTTGGGCCCAGTCAAAGCATCCATGAACAGAACATTTCTCAGTTTCATGCGGTAGAAGAGCTGCAAAAACTAGTTATACTGCACCACTAAGAAGTTAAGAACAGGAATGRAAGTTTACTTTGTCTATGCTTGTGAAATGTTTTTATGGAAAATACCCTTTTGTTATTATAGCTTGCATAGGGTCTCCCCCTTACCCCCCGCRTTTATGAAAATACTTCAGATACATGGCAGAGAGGAAAGGCTCAATCCTCATGTTTTTATTCTTAGTACTGAAGACTCTCCTGGTTTTATTGCTAGTCTCACAGTATTTTCTATTTTGCTAAAATACTTTATCGCAGACACAATTACTTGGAAACTTCATTTAAAACAAAAAACAATTTCTAGACCTCAGCTGTAAAAAAGCATGATGCTACAAAATTTTAAGTCTCAAATACCATAGGGAAAATACTAATCCACAGATATATTATTACTTTGTTATTTTAGTCTCATGATTTCTAAGTCTTTCACAGATATTTTAGAGAGAATAGGAGAAGGGCTTCATATTGGCAGCACCATTTATTTCTATATATCTATATTGCTGATGCTACAGCTTCAGATTACCTGTCATAATCCCACTATAACTCTTCACTAAAGATAAAGTCCATGGACATACATCCTCTAGCGTATTCTATTGAGGACATTTAAGACACTACCTACTTCAACTGCTTGGAGTTCCCCTTTTGCCAGAGTTTACTCTCTACAGTGAATGCTTATGCTTTAGTTACCTCAGCTTGTAGTCTGACATGTTAGTTTAAGCACCTATTAAAAATTTAGAATTTATAATGATTTATGTTTTCTTTCTGAAAACAATCCACATGACCTGGGACAAAGAACAGAAAATACCCTGCTCAAGCACCTTCATTAGCAGTCCAATAGGTAGAAATGGTTTCCTCAAAGATATCTGAACTGCACAGAGTTCGATGGAAAACTAGGGGGTCACAGTCAAAAATCAGGCTGACATACAAATTTCACGAGAGTCCAATCTTCCATTACCTAGTGAAACAAGCTGAAAAATATGGACATAATAGTTGATCTGTACCTCAGATAACTCAGACTTCACAGCATTGTTTCTAAGGAACCAGTAGAGGTAGTGCTCAGAAGAGGGTAAGTAAGGACACTATGGCTTTGTCTTTGCTGCTAATGGGATACACACTTTTTTTTTCCCCTGACAGTGATTTAACTAACACCTAACAGCATGTCACTGTCAAATCCTTGTGGAGGCATCCTAGTGTCTCTGTACAGAGGCAAAGTCAACATTGCCCTCATTTAATTTACCTCATGGTAGCTTAAGTATTTGACTTGTATAAATTATATTAAAAGAACAACTTTGTGTGAGTGGTCACAAAGCCCACTGAACTAATACCAGAAGATGAGGTAGAAACTCATTTTACTCAATCATTAATATGAAAAGATTTGAACATCGTTGATTTTCTCTCATCGTTGATCTTCTCAAWTTGCTTGAGAAGAATTACATAAAAAAGTGCCAAAGGTTCTTTAAGTATTCAGGCTTAAAATTTGATTTTTCAGTTAGCATGACAATAGTGTCAGCGTTAATAATCACTAACCAGAATTAAAGAGGACATCCTGAGGCTTTGGGAAAACAAAATGTCTTGATGCATAAGAGTTTAAAGCATAGCACGTTCACATCTAAAAATATAAAAAATAAACAAAAGCCAAAAATGCCTGAAATGTACAGGCTTCTCCAAACACTTTTGTCCAGCCTGAATTATATGCTGAATATCCAGTTCTCTTATTTTTAAAGTGTCTTCACCTAATCGATTCTTCTCTTCTTCCTTCACTGACTAGGTGACCTAAACTCCTTTTCTGTTCATTCACTATCTTTAGTCACTGCTGTCTGATCTTTTTTTTTGATATAAGAACCATCCAACCCAAGATCGCTTCTCTGCCCTCTCTAAATATTTAATCTGATCTCCATTAGTAACTGTTTAATTACCAAGTTTCTGCTGCATAAATTGTTTTCTTGTCTCCAAAATYTGCCAAATATTATCAACAGCTCTTTATTTTTTCCTCTATCAAAACCTCTGGTCTTTATTTATTGCTTTTGTTTTCCTCAATTTCTACAATTTCAGCTTATAACTATCTTATATTGCATACACAACATGTTAATTCTGTTATTCTTCAGATTCCCCTATCTCCACCCAAGCATATAATCGAATATCTCTGGGAAAACACAAGTGCTTCTTGATATATTTAACTATTTTTACCTTCCTAACAAAACAAGATATGTGCTTTTTATCAGGTCCTCTAAAAGTTTTTGAAGTTATTCACCAATACCAACCAAATTAGAAAGAGGAAAAGCTTCAAAAACAAACAAAAACCATGATGAATTTTATAGAAATCAGTGGCTACAAGCAGCAGGAGATACAAATTAGTCTTTGCAATGAAGGAAGACAAGCTGAAGTTAAAAAAAAAAAAAAAAAAAACAGCTGGCTAGTCAACCAAAATGTATTGGCCAGCCAACTGGAATTCATCCTCCATTCTGGCCATAGCACATACTAGCATTTCCCAGTGAGAGTGCTGGGAAGAAGAGAGAAAAACTGAGGATATTTCATGGAGGGAAAGGGAAAGATGAAACATTTTTGGCACATGTCATTTATTCCAAGCAGAAAGAATATCTGATCAAAACAATCAGAATTAATATTAAGAAGGGAACATACAAAAGACTGTGTGCAAAATATAACAAATCTTTAAGTTAAGCCAAACAACTCCTAGCTGATAACTTTATTGATTTTAGGAGATGAAAAGCTTTTAATAAGGTGGAAAGAGAAGAAAACATTTCACACAAAAACAATGGGGAGTAATGAAGAGGCTTTTTTCCCCCCACAGCCATGACAGAATTAACTTGAACTGAGTCCAGGTACCTGAACTCACGGGTACTATTGAGAACTTGTTGATTTTAGGGCAATGTTTACTTTTGCTGTTCTGGAACTATTGTGAAATTAGGTATATTTAAGTGATTCTGTATGGTTATAGCCCTCATGTTCCTTTTATCTTGGGTTACTCTTCTTGGACAGATTTGCATCCAGAACTCTTGTCAAATGTCATGTAACTGTACAAAGATACTTCTTCCTAAGTTTATAGTTAGGGTATGCATCCTACTTCAACAAATAAGCTATGTGTAAACCCTGAAACTGTATTATGACTACCTACTTGAAAATATTATGGATTGTAGAGAGTCAAGACATCTATTTCTGCCTTCAAAGTGTAAATCTATATCTCTTTCCTCCTAAACAGACTGGAGCTACAAGAAGCTTTGACTGCCATATTTCCACTAACAATTATAGTCTTATCCCAGGACAAATTCAAAACCTTTCATAAGTCTGTTCCTAGATTTYCATTCCTATCAAAACAAAACCTAGAAAAAAGTGCTGCAGCACAACATGAAGGATAACATAATACAACAGCAGAAATTATGTCACCGTCTTTGCAGCAATTTTGTATTTTGGCTAGTAGCAGCAGTGTAGCTTGTGAAAACTATGGAGGGCCACTTTCCTATCCCTATCTGGAGGGATGTTTCATACCTGCTCTTGAATATCTTTTTCCCCTTAAGGTTCCCCCCACACACTTTCCCTCATTAGGTAATTTTGACTGCTGTAGTTCAATGACTATCAGTAGTTGAAACCTTCACATACATAATCTTAAATTATTTATGTGCAGTACTGGGTCCACATTAGTCCCAAGTTTACCCTGAGTGTCAGAATTGAGAAATATATTTATTTTGTTACAAAGATTTTAATCAAGTAAAAAATCTTTGATAGATAGCTGGACCAGCGAAACATGCAAGGCTTTTGGAACACAGACCAAATTGGAAGGAAAAAAATGCCAGTCCTATGGGATCTTTATTCAAATTCAACTATGCAACTTCGTGATATTGCCTAGCTAAAATGCTTTGYCTGAGAGCTGACATTTTACTTGTACCAGCTAAGAAGAAATGGAGAATCTTGCTGAAGGGATATATGGAAAGGTCATATATCATTGTGAAAGTAGTATGGAAAGGCCTGGTATGGAAGAGATGATTGTACAACATGAATCTAAGTAGGGGACATAAAGTATCTTTGGAGGGGAAAAAAAGAAAAAGATTTAATGAGCACAAGACCTACTCAAGTATGGTCTTTATAAAAAAAAGTTTCCAATATGTATATTTATGATATAAAATATTTACAGTCCACATTTGTCCAGCTTACAAAGATCACATCCATCCATAATCAAGCCTTTTTATTATTTACCATTCCCCAAACTGTGTACCAAGAAATTTAAATAGTGGTCTTTTCAGTTTTCTTATAACAAATATATTGTAGAAGAGACAATACCCTTGAGACCTGTAAGAAGCACACCTGCTCAGTGATTTCTCCTTTAAAAATTCAGACCTGTCAGTTGAGCCCTCTTCAATCCATTCAGAATGTGTCATGTGAATTCTTTATCATTCTAGTGTCTTGAAATCTCATGTGGTACCAAGCCAAGACACACTTTACAGAGTATCTGCATTATAGCTTTACAGCTATAGTCATTATCAATAGAATCTTTAATCTTATCTAAAAAAAGTTATGAAAGTTGAAAAGCTATAGTGCATGGGGTTTAGTCACTCATGATTTAAGACTTGTAAATACTCAGATATTAAATAGAACATGACAGTTCATGAGCAYAAAGAAAAACAGATTGAACACAAACTGCTACTTCTGGAGGTGATATAGCAAGTGAAACTCTGAAAGGCCTAAGTTCAAATCTGCCTGTTTCCCCCTGTTTTTCAGAACCACCATGTCTTCTAGAACTGCCTCTTCTGCTTCATCAAAATCAAAGTCACTGCAAACTATAACCAAACATAGGTTATACCCTTTACAACAGGAAAGGATTTCTGAGCTATCTGACAGCATGAAAAATCATCCTAATTCTATATTAATCAAGTTTCTCTTAAATCATTGCCAGCTTAGCTGGTGAGACACTGAACTACACCTCTGCAATCCTGCTATGAAGGGAAAATTAATGTTATCTCACATTTCACCCCCAGCCAGGCCAGATATAGTTGTTGCAAAACTTTTACCAGAGTCCTTTCTCCGCAGATTATTTATTCTTGTCTTCATAGGCATTTCTTTCCTCATAGAGCTGGTATTGAAGGACTAGGTTCACAGTCTTACTGAGTACTTATAAAAATATTGCACTCTAGTAAACTTTCAATTCTTGCTATTAAAAAAAAAAAGTATTTAAATGGTCTTTTGTCTTTGGGATTTTTGGTGCCTTGTATCTTCGGCCCCTAACCAAAACAGTGATGTAAATTAAATTATGTAGAAATGAAAATGGGGGGAGGGGGGAAATGCACTGCATTGTATTAATAAATGTAAGAAACCTTTTAACTTTCTTACAGTATTTTTCTTGTTTCATGGTATGGACTCATGTCAGATATGGTCACTGTATCTTGTCCTGCAGGTAGAATACAGTACTACTGTCATAACTTTTGATCTTCTACTTGGATTTCTGCTTACACAGATGAAGTTAATCATCATTAAAGAAGCTAATCAACATATCTTCAGAGAAAAAGTTCTTATAAAAACATAATTAAACCCAACTGTCAGTATTTGATGAAGTATAAAAGGGACTTTGTAAGCTACATATTTGACTTAAATCATTCTTCATATTGGCTTTCCAGTTTATCTTAAAATATTTGGACATTATCTAAACTTTAATTTGAAGATCAATAGCTTCAGTTTAGGCAGAAATGTCATTATATCTTACAGGTATAGGAGTTTATTTCTATAAACACAAAAGTACCACACTGATGCTGGTAATCTGTTTTTTCTCTAAAATATTTTATTTTGTTTCATCAGCTGTGCTAATTAGATTAGTTATTAGCACTGTTAATTTTTCCATTAAACAGCGTGAGTATTAATGACACTTAATAGAGAGCCCAAATCAGTTTATATTAGAATGCTCCTTTTTGCATCATAATTGCTGACAAAACTCTTACCAGGATGGAAAACCATATGAAGGTGTTCGTATATTTTATTTGTTGTCAGTGAAGGATCAGTAAGACAGCAATAATAAAGAACTAACCACAGAAAGTTTTGATATAAATGAAGCATATGTGCACTAAACTTTCAACCTTTGTCTTTTAAGTGAATTTGATCAAGACAAATGATTGCTGATTATGTAGTTTAGGTGCAATTCTTCAGCTGAAATATTCTAGAAACTGTAGTTGGGCTTAGGTCCCAAAGTTTGCATCAGGATACTAAATCTYCCTCATTTCTTGGGCCGTGGAAAAAGGACAAAACCAAAAACCCCACATCTAAACTTTGTTTCAAACTTAAGGCTCCATGACAAATTTCTGATTTTATCATGCCACTCGCCTATACTAATAAAGTTAAAAAGCATTTAAAAAGTCTAGTTTTACATTGTTAAARTATTACATTTAACTACTTTCAGCTCTTTTTACATGTTCCTAAAAGTAGCAGGGTTTGACACTGGCAGCTGAGAAAAAAAAAAGAAAAAAAAAAGAGGATATTTTAGACAAAAAAATACACAAACATTTTAACATCTTTAATGAAAAGTACATTTAAACAGTCAAAAATTACTGCACTCTGTTCATTCAGAATGTGGTAGTACTGCAAGATGTGTAAATATCATGGTTAACTTCCTCATCTGTCCAACAGATATATGCCATCTCTCCCTCTTTCTCTTACTGCCTATAGTACACATAATTAAAACAGATAGTATATTACATGGCTATATTTTAATATAAATGGGTCTAGAACTATTATTCCTAACAGACATGCACATTATTTCTCCCTTGCCCTTCACAAAGCCTGCAGGGGAACATACTCAAGAGTATGCACTGTCTGCAGTTGCATGTGTTTTCATTTTAGAGCTTTTGCTATGGTGTCAAACCCTTTATAGGAAGTTTCAGAACTGCATATTAAGTTAAAAGTTCTTAACAATCCTGTCAAGGAGACAGTAAGCAGGTAATGAGATGTCAGAAGCTATGTTAAAAGAGAGGGATTTTAACCAAATGGAATTTTATGAGAAAGCTGTGTTCCAGGGAAGGATTTGGAGAAGATGAATTCTGCAGAATTGATCCTATACTTTAGACCTAAACATTCAGCATTCAGATCCAAGCATTCTACTTATTCCTACACACACATCCAAAAATATTTGAGCATTTGAAAAATGAATTTGATTCAGATTACTTTATAGACTAAGAAGAACATTTAAGTGTTTAATGTAATCTTCAAATCTGGATAAAGATTTGACAGTTAAGGAAGAGAATTAAATAAGCAGTGAAGGCCATTCTTTGTACCTAACATTTTATCCATACTCATTCTTTTGTTCTCAGAGTATCACATGAGCTAATGAGGTATGAAAGATTATCAGTCTTGGGTTATAATTTCAAGGCAGGCATGGATAATTTTTCCCCACAAGCTATTGCTTCAGGAAGAGGTTGAGATATATATCTACCAGCATTCAATGTTTCCTGTTAGTTATACCATATAGCTCCAAAAATAAACTTGTGAGCCCTATTAGTCCTATTAGCTAAAGGCAACTTGTATTTTCTAGACACTTCAAGAACTTTATTTTAGTAGATTCATAATTCTACTTCTAATTCTACTTCTGCCTATAACTCAGATACATGTAAGAAAATGCCAATGCCTATGCATTAGTGTCTTGTGCTTTTTTTATTCTCAGGAAGGAAACTGAATTGAATACAGCACCATAATAAGCATGAGGTGTTTTAACTGATGCGTGACAATGTCTACACAATTACAGAAGAATATGTAAGGCAATAGGAACTGAACAAAAGCAGAGCTAGGAAAACATATTAAAACAAATAGTTTTAATGTTCTTCATTACTGGAAAAAAGCTTGCTTTGTTACACAGCATCATCACTAAGATGAAGTAGATTAGCACTCACAACTCTAATGTAGATAATTTTGTCAAGGTCATTAGATGTTCAATAGTGTTTAGTAAAGCTGTAAAAGAATTGCACCTGGATGACTCTGTAATGGTTTGTATACCAGGAAATGGGAAATGTCGTGCAGATTGGTTACAGATTATTTTAGGGGATTAGTTACAGTGCTTGCAGATGCATTTGCTAGGGGTAATACTAGGCAGACAACAGGTTCAGAATCATCTGTTATAAATTCTAATTTTTGCACCAAGCACAGGCCTATCAATTTGT
Organism: Apteryx rowi; assembly: GCF_003343035.1. Taxonomy (NCBI): domain Eukaryota; kingdom Metazoa; phylum Chordata; class Aves; order Apterygiformes; family Apterygidae; genus Apteryx; species Apteryx rowi. The sequence goes on from NW_020448074.1 coordinate 1,345,815, forward strand.
GTCTAATTATATTCTTCCATGTGAGATATAAAATACCTCAGGGTTTCTATAATAAAGGCTCATTAATTTGGACGAGAAATAATTCTGAAACTCTTTCTGCCAGGGCTAATGATAATACAGATTCTAATTGCTCTTACAGGATATTAAAACAGATTTTTTAAAAAAATCAGTTTTAATCTAATCATTTAGTGGAGCCATTTTGTAACCCTGTATTTTCAAGTATTGCATCTTACACTGCCATGTAGTTTCATCATTACCAGTCATGTTAAATAGCAGAATAAAAGATGAATGCATGAAGTATAAAAGGCAATATTATCAAAGATACATGGGAGTTATCTCCCTTTTGCACTTTTAAAGTATCTCCTCCCTGCTTAGATAAGTACATATTCCAAAATGTGCTTATAAAAACAAAACAAGGAGTGTTGTGAATAAAGTAATTAGTATCACATTACAGTTTAAAGCCAAGAATTTTCTCCAAAGCAAAAAAACAAAAACAAAACCCCTCCAAAGATATTTACTGTAAGAACTAAAATTGCTATCCTCAAGGCCTCAAGGATACAATTCTTCGGGAGCTAATCTAGTCAGGTCACTACCATTCCAAACTGGTATTACTTTACTGCCAGGGCAGATAACTTACCATTTTTGTACCTCAGTTTCCCATGTTTTATGGATGAAGTACTAAAAAAAAAATTACCCACAGCAAAAAGTGAATTCTTTGTTGTTAAACTCTGAAAATACCASTGTATTTCAATAGCCTTTTGGAAAGAGCACTCAGGTAAATATTCTGTATTGAAAAAGAAAAACATCCATGGACTTTGTGGTGATGGAAGAGACACTTCTATGCACACTTTGTCAAACTGCGAAGTATCACTAGCCTCAGGGCTGCTATGATTTCGATAGATGACAGGTGCATTTGTCACAGGATGCATACTATATAGCCATCTAGATAAATAAAATATATGATGGGCAAAAGGGCCTTCATGTTTTAAGTTTTGTCAGGAGGAGGAGGGGGGGGAGACAAAAATGAAAGGTTCTCACTTGGTATTCTAAAACACTAGCAGATTGAAAATATAAAGCTGATTTGAAGAAGCATTTCTTGTGATAGAACTGACAGTTCCTTTATAAAAGGGAGCTGAGCTAACAATAAACTGATAAATAGATTCATAAAACCAGTATGTGTGTCAGTAAAGTGAGAAAAGATCTTACAAATGTACTGAAGTTTTGATACAAAGGCTAAGAAGTAGAAGTGGGGAAATACAAAAGTCGTCTTTGTATCATGAGCACAAATATATGAAGGTATCCTGAGAGGCAGTTCAACTCAAAAACTTGTGATCATAGTATCTTCCTTGAAATTCCTTCCTCTCTTGACACTGACATGCAAATATCTGGAGAATGACGTTTATAAAAGGTTACTAAGGGAAAAGAAGCTCTGCTAGGAATCTTGGTAATTTGTTGCATCGTCTCACAAATTATAATAGAAGAACCCAAATCCAGCTATAAATGTGAGGAGTGTCTGTTCAGCATTGACTAGATCAGTTAGAATACACAAAAATTTGGAAGAAAGAAATTTGCTGATTATTTCACAAACCAGAATTAACAAATCAATAGCCTATCAATCAATCCCTATATAGGGATATAAAGTTCGAGAGCTGACCTTTGGTAGATGACTCTTACAATGATGTCAAACTGATTCCACTTAAGAATCCCCAAATTTGATTTGTCCCATTAAGTGAACTAGCAAGATGGTATTGCAAAGTTTTTCTTCTTCAAGGCAACAGTCTCAATACTCCTGGACAACTAGTTGCTACTGGTAAATGTCAGTGCCTTAATTACCAGCTAAATTCATTTTGTCATTATCACGCCATTAAGTTGTACACACCATTAACATTTCAGGTTACAGTTTAGAAACAAATAGTAACTGAAAATTGGGTGACCTACATATCCTCCAGGCAAATAGACATGACCAGAACTGGGAGGTTACAGGCCAAGTGTAAGACCTGGAAAGACTTGTTCTGACATGAAATACTCCTAGGAATACCCTGGTACAGAGTTGCTACTGAGAGAGTGTGTGAGCACCCTGAGTTAGATCTTTCTCACCCCTAAACACCAAAGACCTTCCTTACTGGCCTAGTTGCTTTACTGTTAAAGATTCATCATGTTTATAACTTTACCTTAGATTTCTAATGAATAATCTTTTGAGACCTCAAGAGTGATAGAGTAGGATTTATATCAACATTCACTTGAAAGCAGTATATTCTTTAAAATTATTTGAATAATTTACATGCTTGGTTTTCATTATAAGAAATAAGTATCTATTTGTGGGTGCAGCATTTCTTCCCTCATCTGTTCAATTTAAATATTTTATAAACTTTATGTTAAGATTTTTTGCATAAATTAAAAACCTCATGTGACTATACTTCCATTCCTTTCGCTAAATGTGCAGGGATACATTTTTCAGCCAGAAGACCACATGCAGGCTTCATCGAGCACTTCACATGCTCCCACTTGGCTTCACCTTTGCTCCTCCCCACTTCTGTGCTCCCGTGTCCTCAGACACCACATCACAGTGCTCTTCTGCCTGGGAAAGCTTTTGCTTTCTTCTTTCTAGTGTTTCCCAAGGATGCTTTGAGAGTACAGTAGATCATCCCTCCTAATTCCTTCAGCCATCACATCACCATGCCTGACTGCTAAAGCACCATCTATGCAGAATTCAAAGGCCAAATGATAACTGGTTTAGCTAAGATTGAGACTTTCCAGAGGCTAACAGTTTGGCCTGAGTTTCAATTAATTTTCATTGCATTAGAGAGAAAACAAACAAAAAACAAACAGGATTCTGTTACAGTGGGATTTCTTTTGTCAGATTTCAGCTTCCTTTTCAGCATTTCCCCTCATCTCTTCCTTAGAAATAAGGAAATGTTTTATCACATACTTCCACAGAAGCAGAAGAACTTCACACTGAAGTGATCATATTTTAATAGCTCAGACTGAAAAAAGTTAGACAACCAACACAAATGTATAGCAGAGAATATTGGACAACCTTAACTCAAGGCAGTACTACAAACACCAAGCACAGAAAATTATACAGTTGGTGCAGGAACTAGAAGCATGGATCTTTGTAAGAATATTGAAATTAAAATAGGCTGTGAGGAAGAATTACAATTTTACTCTTTTTTTAATATAATTAAGAAGATGTAAAAAACGAGAACAGCAACTGCTGCATAATTTAAAGTCTTAGTTGTGAAACTTTCTTGTAATAACAAGGTTTTTTGTACAGTGAAACCTCTCACTTCTGTTTCATATAAGCATGGCTTAGTCAAACTATATGATAATAATTAAAAAGAAAACTAATATTTTTTCTCTAACATTATGTGTACCTATATATATATAGGACATTATATCTAATAGTTATAAAAAATAGAAAGAATAAGRCAAATGAAGTGACAAATACGAAGTGCTACATTTCTACAGAATAACCTCTGCATTTTCCTAAAAAAAAAAAAAACCCAAACTTATTTTTAACCTTTTCATTTGCTACTTATTTTTAAGTCACATTGCTTCTTCATTCTGCCACCCTAAATATTTGCAGGATTCTGAAAAGCAAATTATTAATGATTTTTCTGACAAGCTATCAAGCATGTTAAAAGTAGAAATGTAGTCATTCAATTGGCCTCTGTCAGTTCCAAATACACAAGTTTTGTGCAATGTGGAGAATAGACATATTCATTGAATCAATAACAAACATCCTTTAAGGAGCAATAAAACTGTTCAACAAACATTTCTAATAAATGTCTCAGTCCTACAAAGAGATGCCACACTCATATTTATATTTAGCTAGCAGCTCTCTGGCTACATAAAGACTCTGTGCGTGTTTAATATCTGCATCCAGACATCTATATAGTATCAAAGAGCAGGTTTCATTTCTACATAGGGGAATCCTACAATTAAAAGCTGAGATTAGTGTAAAATAATGGATTAAATTTTTGAAGTTACTGTTAAAGTTTCCATCAGCTGAACAGTTTCAATCTGTGTTTATTTTCACTCTGCACAASAGCGCTGCTCTTACCATCAGATACTGACCATAGCAAGGTGGACTTTCCACCAAAAACCCAAACAAACCACACCCACAAACACACATGGGTCTCCTAATCAGTAAAGGATGTGCTAGTAATGCCTACACCTGAAATGTTGTTCCTGAACACACCGAGCTACCAGTACCAAGGCACTCGCTGAGTACCTCTTCAAAACTTATTTTTCAGCCATATTTTGACAGCTCATCATCTTCCTATCATTTGATAAGTCTTTCATTTTGCTCAGATCCAGATTGAATTTAGATTTATTACAAACAAATTAGAAGTGATCTTTGAATTACACCACYGAGCCAACAGCACTGTGCAGTCCCTCCTGCTTGCTCACCCCTTGTGTAGTCCAGGCTTCATACTTTGGACTGGTAATTTTTTCTTTTATATATCTGGTAGTGGTATGCATACCTGTTCTGCTACAGARGATACCACCTTTTAATTAACCACCAGAAAAAACTCCAGTTCAGTGTGATAAACTTTCCATTGACACTGATAATTATTCCTACCTATAAGGGGAATACAGACAACTACAGTTTCCAGCCAGTAGCACTATTGTTTTCTTCCATGCTGAAACAACCAGTATGCTACATACATCCTATAAAATTTGAATAGTACCTATTTTTGTTTTTTCTATGAGACTGCTTACATTTGTATTATGTTTTGTTTCTTACAGYCTTTAATCTCTGCAAGTGAAGTGGACTATGAAGTTAATCAAAGAATCAAACTTCTGCTGCTGTCAGAGATTCAAGGAGTCCAGCAATAAAATCCTGATATGCATTTTTTGAACATAACTTGTCACAAGAATGAAAAATGGTTCAGGATGAATCCACTCTCATTTAAACTTTGTAACAAAAACAACAACAACAACAACAACAAAAACCTACTGAATGTAGACCTTCAAGCTGCATTTGCCACAAGCCCATATTAATTGCAAAATGCTGAGACAAGTAGGTTGTGGTGTTGGTCTTAAAAAACACAGTACATGAAGTGGCAGAGACCTGCTGCTAGTTAGAGAGATTTGTAAACCTTCAGGGGGAAATATTTAACAACATAGATGTGGATTTAATAGGATAGGATAGATATACAAATTTTCCTTAAAATTCCTTAAAACTAAGGATAAAACTGAATATTAGAACTACATGAACTGTAACAGATTTTATACAACAGGAAAGGTAAATAATGAGGCAAAAAGTCATTGCTTATTGCCTGTGTTGATGTATTTATGTAATTGTCATCTGGTTTATTATGTACATGGGAAAGATTTGATTTTTTAATAGATTAAGTTCTTAAACGTCTGTCCTGCAATCTAGTGGTACTTGCAAAAGTTCATACACTTTTTGTAAAATRCTTTGTAAGAAAATGTTAAGCCAAACATGAAGCACTGAACACTAAATATGTACTGCACAAAAGGAATGTTGTTTGTTATATAGATGTAATTTTCTTCCTAATTATTTTCATTTCATTTTATTTCTATTTGACTATTTTTGTCAGATTTATGCACATGCTTAACTATGTACATTTTAGTTTCTGCTTTTGTGTTTTTTTGTGACTGCTCAGTGCATAAAGAGGATGGCTGATGCCTTAGACTGTTTTGAAAACAGATCACTGTGGTCAGCTTGGAAATACTTTGCAGTCTCTTATGATCACAAAAATATGCTGAAATAGCACCTAGATCTTTACTTGAAGTCAGAAAATGGAGAAAAACAAGGACTGAAAATTCTGCTTATTCAGCAGCACTTCTGATCCTGCAGTTTCCACAGGTAAATATCTAAATAAGCTACATAACCAAGATAAATGCTTAGAAATCAAGGTTACATTTGGTCATATTTTGTTCTGAAACAAAAGACTTCCAGAAGAGGAATAAAAATTAAATTATTCAAACATAGTACATGTGGTAGGTACATGTCATTTCTGCTTCCCTAACACATCTGGAGTCATAAGGACATGCCTGTTAATAATATGAATTTTGTTTAGCAATTAGAATAAAAACTTGAAGGACATAGTGAATCATTTATATTTTCTTAATTCTCTGTGATGGATTCAGGTCATGTTTTCTGTTATATCACATCTGATTGCCAAATTGTCAGCTCTAATGCAAATTAGTTTTAATCTCCCCGAAGCTTAGTTACAAAATTACTTTTTCAAGTTCCTAGATTTTAGAATTATCTTTTCATTATAAATTGAAAAACTGATGTTCAAAACTTGCTTTCTATTATCTAAAACTAAAATCTACTTTGTGGGGGTACTAACAAATTCTTAGAAAGGAAAAAACCCTTGCCCACGCGCTTAGTCTGGAGAAGACTATAAAGTTAAAGTGCACATAAGGAAAAGATAAAAACTTTAGTAATCCTCTGAAAACTGATCTCACTGAAGCAGTGAATGTACAGCTAAAAGAATACTGTTACAACTTTGTTTGCAGATACTATCTGGACATGGGTTACAATTTTACCATAATAAAGTGCATCCATTCTCTGACCAGACCCAAGCATAACTTAGGGGATTTCCTCCAGGTAAAATACCTTTTCCTGCTCTAGTTTTCCTATATAGTTTGTTGACTAAGCAAGTCTGCTAATCTAAGCTCAGAAAACATACATTTTCATATAATACACATTATTACATGCAAGTCAATATTTGTATGATCTTCTTCATTTATACTTGGGACCATTCCTGAGTTGCTCAGAGTTGAATCTGGCAACAACCTTTTTTCCTGAAAAATGAACACRCCAGAAGCACAAAATGGGCTTCTAAATACTCAAACCCAGCCTAATTCAAACACCAAATAGAACAAATGGGCTTCACAAATAGAGAAGCTTATTTCCACTGGTAAGGGCAGAGTAAGAGAGACTTGTCAGCCAGTCTCCCTCTTGCCCCCTCATCCTTTTAGATGAGGAACAGTAGGATTGCCACAAAACTCAAAACTCCCTACAGCTCCTTTTACAGTGTTTCTTTTTCTTTCCGTGCCTGTGGAAGCAGGCTGTGCCAGGGGACGCCCCAGGCCCATGCTTCAGCTTGCCAACACCTCGCTCACCTGTGGCTCCTCTCCCTTTGGATGGGACCCCAGGTCCCATAGGAGATGGCTTGGCGACCAGCCTTTGCCACTCAGGGTGGTTACCACCACCTGCTCCTGGAGAACACAGTGACTGGGTTTGGGTAAAGCAACAGCAACAGACTTGCACAGACTGAACAAAAACAAAAAAACCCAAGTCCCAATTTCTTGTGCTCCAAGTGTGCATGAATAATTCACACCAGTTTCCACTCCTCTGGCAAGCCACCTGGTCACAGAACCTGACAGGGGTGCAAAAGGGACACAAAAAACTTAAATGGAAGTTCCTTTCTGAGCTATGGTACAACTGCAGAGATAGCCTACAGTCCATGATCTTACTCCTGGGAAGCTACTACGTAAAAATGGTCTTCACATAGCAAACATGTAAAAACCAAGCCATCCAAGGAACATCCTGAGAATGAGTATAAAGTGGGCATTTCTTTTGAAAAAGAAAATACTGCCAGGTACTCATAGAAGCAAAAAAAGCAGAAACATCAGCTTGCCCAAGAAAAGCAGAAAGCACTAAAAAGAATCATTTTGTTGATAATGGCATTTGTTTTATTCATTAACATTATTTTTTTGTGCTTCTCCCAGCCCTGTTCCAGCCTTTCTTCCATACACCTACCAACACCACATTTCTTTTACGTATGTCACTGTCAAACTAGCGTGGTGGAATAGGTTTCACTGTGTGCTTTGCAAACCCTATGCATTCTTACAGCTGGATTTACACAGCTTGCTGTAATACTTAATGGGAATTCTGTTTCTACACAATCAATGGCCACATCAAGAATGCTAGTAATGTGAAGCATTCACATAGTATTATGAAACAATAAACAAATTCACACCAAGACTGGCAGGCTATTTTAAAATTATATTGCTATTCAATACTTTGGGTTTTTTTGGCTTTACATCTATACCAGAAAAGTGTTATCTGTTAAAGAAATCGATGTATGCTTCCAAAATCTTCCAAAATAGTAGAAAGAAATTAATCACATTTTTACCTCTCAGTTGTTATAACAATGATGAATGATATACTGCTTGAAAAATGTTGCTGAATCATCCAATAAATTGTTTGCTCTACAGTAGGTCTGATCTGCAGWTATGCTGACCTTCAGGGTGCTCCTGACAGGCTCAGTTATCAAACTGGAGCTTTCTGACACAAATTCTACTCTTCCAAAACTGTTACTTGCTCATTTGTAAGATGGGTTGCCAGTAATTGTGCCTGTTGTTAAGCTTTCCGGCATTTTTTTTTTTCCTCTGTATATAACTCAGAATGGGAGGTTAAATTGAATTTTAATGGATTTAGAGCAAGTAACCCATTCTCAATATCAACACGTTAATAACTTCATTTAAAGTGAGAGCAAACTGTAACTATGTTCAGCATTCTGAAAGCTAGTAATTCAGGAGAGTTAATCTGCTCCATCTTTTACATAACTGACTAAAGAAGGAATTAAAAATAAAAGTTCATATAAAGCGTTTAACATCCAATATGCAATTTTTCCTCTGAAGAGGTTTTTTTAACTGCATCTTGTCACTGTCAGGAATATAACTTTAGAAAGGATGACCATCACTCCAGGCCAGGGGTCCGCAGAAGTGATCACACAAGTAACCTTACAAATACTGCACTATAGCTTAGTTCTGCAGTTACTGAGGCAGCTGGCTCTCACTGTGCTAAGAGCTGAAATATTTAATTCTTAAGCACATCAACAACTCTATTAAATTCAGCAAAAATCACTCATGTTCTTGGCTTTAGATACATACTACCCCTTTACCACTATAGTCCCTGGTTCCTTGTGGAGAAGTGTTGATTGTAAACAACACTAGGGTGCATTATAGCCTGAAGGCTGAGCAATCTCGAATTTATTCAGTCCCAGTTACTAGGTGAGCCAGGCATGGCTATTCCAGTATTATTTCTCTCAAGGGAACAGATAAAGAGTTGAATATGTAATAACATCCTACAGCTTGAAAGAACTTAGACATTTTATCTGAAGTAGTGTTTCTGACATATCTGTAATTACTGCAAGCTGGTCTTTAGTTTTAATTTTTACTCGTGTGGGATTTAGACATTGTAATGCAAGACAGCCATTGCTTCCAGGAAAGACCGAACCTGATGTACAATGTTTTAATTCTGTACATCTCCCAGAGGAAGAGTTCTTCCTATTCCGGTGAGGAAGCCAGGATCTATGGGGAAATTATTTCATACACATGAGCTCTAAACAAGCCAAAAGGGATGAATAGCAAAGTACACCAGAGCAAGGACACCAGCCAGAAGGTTTGCTGCCTTTGCTATGTCAGCGCAAGCAGCAGCAGCACGACAAGATGAACTTGGGGATTTGGCAGTCTGACTATGCAGAAAACCCAGGGAAATACTGAAATATACTGATGTTATGATGCAGCAATTATAATATTAATATTTTAAATAATCTCATTTTCTTCACTACAGGAAATATCTTATGAACATATTACCTTAACTTAGATAATTGTATTAATTGAATGCTTACAATAGTTACCATACATGAATAGACATATTAAATGTAAAAGTTTGAGGCATGTTTTGCTAATCTACATTTGTTACAATCTAATTTATCCAGTCCTAAAAGCCTGCCATTCTGCCTATCAAGCTTACCACTTATCATTACTTATCATTAACTCGTGTGTGTGTGTGTGTGTGTGTGTGTGTTTATGTAAAAAATAACAGATGGGTATATATCTCTGGGGATCAGAGAATCAAGAATCCTTAGCCTGCAAAGCAATTTTCTGTCGCATTGTAATCAATATCTTTTATTACATATGTATTAAAATCTAGTTAAAATAGAAAAGCAAAAGGCATATATGAACACACAAAAATTTAAAGATTCAGTTAGGCGAAATGATCAGTTGAGCTTTTTTGCATGCAAGAGTGGCATCTTTATGCAAAGAATAACGTTTTTATTATTAGAAGTGATAAATCTCATTTCAGTTCTTAACTGATGGTCATTAGTACATGCTATGAACTCTGTAACTCTTTTCCTGGAGAAGTTAGGGGAGAGATTGCAATATCTTCACTTAATAGGGAGAAATAGTAATCAGTTTCTGAAATTTACTCATATGATCATGCTTAAATAATTTTAATGCAATGTGGAATATGGCTGCTGACCATCTCATGTCTTTTTGAACTTCAGTGTTGATACAATTATGTTTGAATAGAAATGACACTTTGTTTTTTCTTTTCCAGTCCAGAACTATATACCATGATAAGCTTCTCAACATTTTATTTTATCCAGAAACAAATCTTTATGATGGGAACAGCAATCATTCTGCCTAGGACAAAATTAGTTTTCCACAACTTGAAATCACTTCAGAATTTCAGGTGATTTTTTAGATCAAATGCTAGTTTTTAAATAGAAGAAACTCATCTTTTTAATTTTCATTAGGTCCCAGGTGTGATTTTTTTTTTTTTTTCTTAAGGTAGATTATTTTTTCATTCAGGGCAAATTCTTTTCCATGTTAATAATGCTAATATTTTAATAATAAATACTATGGGACATGAGTTATTTTCACAAAACAGCAGGATATGGTTCCTTTTTCTGCTCTCTTAAACAGCTAAATTGATGAAACAGAAAACTCTTGAAGAAGCAACATTTCCCATTAGGGTAGAAGAGGCAGTCTTTTTTCTCTTTCTCAAAAATAGTTGAAGGTAAGTATGCAGAACCTTTTCAAAGAAGCTATTCTGTTCTGAGAATTTCTCCCTTAACCTGGGACAAATCCCAAGACACTTTTCAAGTGTAACYGGTTCCATTTCAACATTTACTGAACATGTTCCTGGCTTTGGACCTAGTCCCACTGCCTTTAATACACTGCAATAGGAATTTTARTAATATTGCGTGATCAAGAATATAAATTGTTGGTGGAAACCAAAGACTACAGAAACAAGAAGTGAAGAACTCTCTTCTTTGTTAAAAAACACTAAATCCACCTGTCATACTGACGCGAAGGGGGTTATTGTCCTGTTGGACTATGGACTGCATTTGTTCTGTGCTTTCACCATTTCACCTCTAGCATGTTGCTGAATAAATTCATCCAACAGTTCAGATACTATTTTAAGCAAACACTCTCCTCAAAGTAAATTATAGCCTCTTGACTTAATTCCTGGTACATACTTTAATAATATACTTTATTTCAGAGTTTCTATTTTGAAGGGGAATAATTTTATGCATTTTGTTCTAACTAAAATTCACTTTTCTAAATTTCCATAGTGGTCTGAGAAACAATCAATATTACATTTCCTCAAGGAAAAAGAACTTTCCAGTCTTGATGTTCTAGGGAAAACAGAGACTTGTACACTCACTAGTAGATATTTGATTTATTTTCTTTAGTAAAGACCACAAAAATATCATTAAGCTATTCAGTGAAGGAAGTGCAATGATATAAAGACTTAATTTTGTTTAAATATGTTGCTATATTGACATGTAATTCATTGTTACTGAATATTTCCATGAAATACTTCTGCAAGTGATGCTAACTTTAAAGATGAAATGTGGAAAATTACTTACAATTAGGTTCATTTTTGTTTGTGCAGTCCCAGAGGGTTTGTCTATGAACAATAATACATCTATCTGAAAGACATTCAACAATGATAACCATAGACAAGATCATTTTACTGACAAAAGACAATAAATTTTACTGACAATTATTTGCTTTGCAACACATGGTCCATTGCAATGATATCCTAGGCCTGTTATTGTTTTATTCAGGTAATTGTTAGCTCAAAATGCAAATAAACTTTTGTAATGCGAAAACAACAGATTCTCAATAGATGAGGATAATCCTCTACAAGAGAAAAATTTGTGATAAAACTGTAGCAGCATRCATAATATTTTTAGAAGCCTACCTCAGCTGAACGCATGCACACTTGCAGTCATACCCATTTCTATAGCGGATGAAAAATAGCCCATATTCTTTATTTAAAAGGTCATATTGATTTTTGAAACAGTTGTAGTTAAGTAGCTACATTAAGAATGCATGCATCTTAATTACCACTGACTCAAATGTGCAATACTTTTTAATGATGGTAAATAAATCAATCAGCATAAATTAGCAATGATGGAGACTCAGAACCAGAGATGTTGTTCTTGATACTTTCAGTCTATAAGTGGATAATAAGAAATTGTTAGAATGTAGTGTCTGTTAACTGAAAGTTACCTTCTATACTACTGCAATATCCCTATAAAATATAATCATAATTATTGCTAGGAGGAAATTGCCCCTCTTTTGTTAGGCTGGGCTTTGATGAGAGTTAACTCAATGTACTGTTTCCTAATTCAATTCAAGTTAGATTTGATACTTGTCTCACTGTTTCATGATATAACTAGGACAGAGAGAATGATTAGTTTTAAAAAAAGATTAGGAAAGTACGACTGAAATAGCATCTACACTCATGTTAGCTATGGTAAAAAAATACAAGAATTATCTGAATCAAAGAAGTTATCTGATCAGATTTTGAAGCAGGAAAAAGGTATGGTCAGAATAGTTCTGAAATTAAAAAGAAAAGCTATGTTGTTTTATCAAAAAAAAAAAAAGTGTTTCCATTCCAACAGCAGTACTGTTTATGTTAAAACCAGGTTCCACAGACCAGAGTCTACCAAACCTTCATGAAAGTGATTCAAATTTATATAATTAACATCCATACCCAATCATTTCTGTTGCTACAACAACTTCTTAGGCAGGTGCAGTGCCGTAATTCAAAAGGTTAGTGAGGGGAACAGTTATTCAGCACTTTTTATATTTGACCTAATACTAGAAGATTTTTCAACTTCTCTGTTACACTACTAAAATACAAGCTAGATGAGATAAAACCTATTCAGAAAGGCTCTTTTTCCTACAGCAGCATTTCTGCTATCTAGACTGCATGGCAGTGATCCATGGCAGATACACAGACTCAGTGCCAGCTACACTTACACAACAGTGAACAACTTTCATATAGTTCCGATTATTTCCATGACCAGTTCCCAAGTTTTGCAGCATCGGAAGACCTTAAACCAAATTTTCTGAGACAAATAAGGTATACTGAGGACCCACACAGATCTGCACCACTCTTTAACCTGCTAACTGCCTGCACCATTTAACCTGTTCCTCAAGGCATCGGAATTATAGCATAGAAAGAAAAGTGCAGATCCCCAAAACACTTGTTATTTTTGTCAGGTTCTACTCTAAGCCAGTCAGAATAAAAAAAGCTTTGAATAAACAGGTATCAAGAGATAAAGACAACATTAAGAAAAATTCAGATGAAGTGAATTGATGCTAGTGGTTTTCTATATCTTTCATGTCCACAGCCTCTTTACTTTGGCATAGCAGGTTTCTCTGTCAGGAGAGCTATAGACAACTGCACCCTTGATGCTTCCTACACGCAGTTTACTGCTTCCTACACGCATTTTTACCTATGCTGGCAGTACCTGGTGATGTTTGCTAGCAGCTATCTGCATCCACACACCTCTTCTGCTATGGCATGGCAAGGGTCAGGGGACCACCATGGTGGGGTCTGGGTCCAGCCCAGGAAGGAGGACTAGGGCTGACCATAGCCCAAGGCAGCTGGTTTGTGGGTTGGGTCAGTCTCCAGTGGCAGCCAGGCAGGAGCAGGGCTAGAGCCTAACAGCACCACAGCATCACAGGCCAGGATGGGGGGCCCAGGGCTGGGCTGAAATGGGGTTGGGGGCTGGGGGGGGCTCCCAGGTGAGGCTGCTTGGGGCCGTTATGGCCCGTTAACACCCACCAGGCCCTGATGCTTTCTACATTAACAGCATATTGACAGCTAACATTATCCTCACTTAGCCATATAAATATCTTGTCAAATTAGCTAATCAATCTAACTCACTCAGGAGCAAGGCCTGGTGGTTATGGCATGTTCTGGAGCTGCGCTGTTTGGCCTCGGCAGGCGCTGAGCGCGCTGGCGCTGCCAGGATGTGCCCTTACCCYGCGCATCCTCCGCTCTCATCTGGGTCTCCCTGCTTGGGGGCAGCGGCTGCCTCCTGCTCCCRGTGGCTGGGCCGCCCGTGCAGCCGGCACTGCAACTCCGGTGAATGCTGCCAGGTAGGAGGGAGGGTCCCGGGCGGCCCTTCCCGGGGGGCCTGGGCAGCTGGGCCCCACAGCGAGGAGGGCCCCTGGCTGGGGGTGGGGGCTGGCAGGGACCCCCATGCCTGAGGGCCCTYGCATGGCCCTGGTCGCTGTGCTCTGTCCCTTCTCCTGTCCCACAGGCCCTGCTGGGAGGGTGGTCAGAGAGGGGCTGTCCGTGGGGCCAGGCTGGTCCCTGCGTGGAGCCCCCTCTGTGGCCCTTGGCCTTGGCTGGGGGAGGGCTGCCCTGCTTCCTGCCCCAGCCCGGCTCTGGGCCTGGCGCCGTGGGGTGGCGCGCTCACCCACGCGATGGGGTCTTTCCAGCCGGCTCGTTCCCGGTGCCTGGCTGCTGCCCAGGGCTGGGGTGCCTCTGCACCAGAGGGGAGCCGGGCRCCCCCGCTGGACCCCGTGCTCAGCCGCGGGGTGGCTGCGAGGCCTGAGTGCAGGACAGTCTATAGCTTGCCCCTGCTCAGGTGCTGAGTCCCCCACTGCGTTGCAGGCAATGAGCAGTGGGCGTCCGGCTGCCGGGGCCAGCTCCTGGCCACCGGTGCAGTCCATGGGCCGGCTCCTGTGCTACAGTCCCAGCCATGTGCCGTGTAGGGAAAGGCAGCGGTGCCTGCACGCAGCGTGACAAAGCCCCCGGGGCGCCGGCCGGACTCTGCTTCCTCACCAGGCTCCAGCCTCCARCAAGCTTTGCTGAGAGACCTGGCAGTGCTGAAACCATGTCCCAGCAAGGCCTCCAGTGCAAGCGGCTCTTCCTGGGATGCTAGGATGGCCAGCTCATCCCGCAGCTTGGCCAGGCGGGAGCTGGGTTGAGCCCCCCACCCCCCTTTGAGCCAGGCACGCTCTTCCCCATCCCCACGGAGATGGTGGCAGGAGTGGGGCTAGCCAAGCCCAGAGCAGGTGGTGCAGGCACATGTCCCCTCGTGCCCACTGGCACGCACCTCCGAGCYGGTGACAGCAGCTGCGACGGCCTCKCCAACCCCAACCTTGGCTTTGCAGCCAGACTGACGAGTGAGTGAAGAGTTAACAGGATTAAAGAAGTTTGCCRATTGATAAGACCATGGAATCAAAACTGCACGGACCCCAGGGAGGGAAGAAGTGATACGGAGGTATTGTGGTCTTGCCTCACTAGCAGGSACTTCCAAGCAGAAGAAGAAATGGTCCTGTGATTGTGCAACTCACAGAAGTCAGCAAAAGCAGTGTTTGCCCAGAGCCCCAGCCATATAAAAAGAGTCTTGGAAGCTAAGAGAGTTTGAGCAGGGGATGGGAACGTGACCTGATCATCCTCTCTGGCTGGACTGTGAGTATTCCCCCCCTCCCCTTTTCCTGGGATGCTGGGTTAAGGTAACTCCTCAAGGTTGAGAGTCCTCTCACTAAGAGAGTGAACAAGAAAGCTTTCAAGTAGGGATAAGCAGTGCTTCCAATTAATAGCGCAGTAAYTGATGGTTTTGGGTTATCCTTTCTAAATTAGTAATCGCATTATTTTAATGGATGTTACTAATCCAAGAGCTTGCGTGAGGAAATAAATATTTTTTTATTACGTTACTGTCTCAGTTGTTACTATCGAACCTTCATAGCATGACACAGACGAACAAGCTGGTGGGGCCAACTCGTGYGCTGCCAAAGGGAGATGCCAGCCACGAGGTTGGCTTGCCCACTGCCCTGGCCTGGCACATGGCTGGCAGGGTGGCAGCTGGCCCGGCGGTGCTGATCCCCCTCCTGCGTCAAGGCTGGAGCTTGGGCGGGAATTCAGGAAGATGCTATGGATGCACGCAGTGAGAAAGTGTCCGAGATGAAGTTGGAAATCCTCCCTGCCTTGGTGCAGTGATGCTACAAGGTGTCCATCTGCAGGCTGGTGCCCCCTGCATCCCTGGCACTGCAGCGCTCCAGCACTGTCCCCATCTGCATCCAGATGATGGAGGCCCTGTTCCTGCTGGAGAAGGCATGGGACACCTTGGAGCTCTGTGTCCGGGTGAAGAGGCTGCACCACCGGGGGGGCTTGCCTGGGAAGTCCCTTGAAGCAGCTGCGCCCTAGGCCCCAGCRTCGGCCCCCAGGCAGCACCGCATGGAGCTCCACATCCAGCTCCCTACCTGGCATCTGCCTGGCCTCCCACAAGCCACCCGGCACCCCTAAGAGACACAGCCTGACCACTGTGCTCCCTTGGGAGCAGCACCAGATCAGCACGAGCGAGGTACAGAAACACCACGAGCTCTACCTTGGCGCATCTCCTGACCTGCTGCAATGGTCTTGGACAGGACTGCCTGGGAGGAGGGTGGGCAGCGCAGCCTGGTGACCCCCAGCAAAGCCAGGAGCAGCTGGGCAAAAGCCATGGCTGCTTCCAGATGGCCTCCGTCGAGTTGCAGGGCTGGAGTCAGAGGAAGATGCTGCAGGAGCTGGAGTGCGGCTGGAGGAAGAGCAGCCTGGGTGGTGGAGGGCTCTGTGYGTGCCTCCCCCCAGTGCTGGGAGAGCCCTTGCTCACCCAGGAGGCCTTGCTGAGCTGCGGGTTTCTGCGCCCTGCCCGGACCTCCACGTCAGCCAGTGAGCACGGGGCCCCTTCCTTGGCACTGGGGACTCCCAGGTGGCCTGTGCTGAGAGGGAGGCCAAGCAAGCAAGACGAGCTGGCAAGGGCCAGCTCCAGGGAGCAGGGGCTCTGGGTCAGTGTGGTTGGGGGAGCTGGCAAGTGTTTCTGGAGCTGAAAGAGTTGGTTGAAGGAAGTCCCTTGATGCATGCTGTGTAGCATGAGTGTTGGGAGCCTGCAGAGACCTCCATGCGAGGAAAACCCCCCATCCCAGAGACCTCCCCGCACCTGCCTGCCTGGTCGGAGAAGGGCCTGTGGGGCTGTGCCCCTCTGCTTGGACATCACGATTCAAAGGGCCAAGGGTCAGCGCAGGCTCCCTCCACGCTGTGACTTCCAGCCCCACAGGAAGGACCTGGGGTGGAGAAGRACTCCGGTGTCCCCTCGTGCCCAGCTGCCACTGCCCTTGCCCTCTTCCAGCTCAGTCCCGAGGGTGAGTGGGAAAGGATCGGGGACAGCCAGTGAAGAGGGGCCACTGGGCACCAGGCAGCAGCCGGGTGCAAAGGGTGACGAGCAGCCACTGTGACCAAGAGGGCTGCTCCTGGCTGGAAATGCTTCCCTGCACTGACCCTCCATAGGACACCAGCTCCTCAGCCCTCCTTCATGGTCTCTGCTGCTGTTTGCTTCTTTGGGGGCTGATGCATTCAAACTTCTCACCCCTTTGCTGCCTCCCTCGTGGGAGGGGGTCAGGGCAGACTCAGGAGCGAAGCAGGCAGGGGCAACGTAGCGGGGCCTGACTTGGGGCTTTGGCCTTGTGAATGAAGTGAGCATCAGCCTGATGTTGCAATTATTCTGTCGACTGCCAAGAAACCAGCAGGCCTCCTCAGAGGGCGAGAGGCTTCCCGTGGAGGTATGGGGCTCGTGCTTGGTGTCTTTCACTCGGCGAGTACTTTCCCTTCGGTCCAACAACCCCCCAAACTAACTTTGGCCCTTTTTTCTAGTGATGAAACATGACGATCTGAAAAAGTTTGTGCTTTAACTTTCCAGGGGCGGTGGGGAAGAGGAGAGCCCGGGATCGCGCAGGGGCCCCGCGGGCCGCCCTGCTCCCCGGCGCCCCCCAGCACCCGGCTTCGGCCGAGGGGAACCGCGCAGCGGCCGGGCCGGGCCGGGCGCTCCCGGCGGCGGGGCCGGAGGTAAGAGCCATTTTCCTTCTTTTTGCAAAGCAGTGTCCRAAAGGCAGCAGAGCCTGGCAGAGCTGGGTGCGGGGCAAGGCGCCGCCCGGGCCCTGCGGCCGCGTTTCGGGAAGCAGCTGGGGGAGCCCCGCAGGAACCGCTGCGGGCCGGGGCCGGGGCCGGGCGGGACGTGGCCGGGGTTTCCAGGCACTTTGCGAGCAAACGTGCTGACACGGGGCTTTTGACTCCGGGCTGAGGAAGCACAGAGGGGAGCTGGGTTGCTTTGCCCCTCGTGGGCAGGGGTCGCTGGCGGAGTTTGGGACCCCCCACCGCGTGGGTGCTCTGCGCCCTCGCGGGGGCCCCGCGGCCGCGCCCCGCGGCATTGGAAGCCGGAGCCGGAGCCTGCGGCCGAGTCCCGGGGCGCGGTGGGGCGCGCAGCCTCCGCAGGGACCCCGGGGCCCCTCTTCGCCAGGGCTCGCTGCCCCGGAGCGGCTGCCGGCGAGGCGGGGGCTCACCGCAGCCCGAGCCGGCGAGTTTCCCGCTGGGTGAGCTCCCGACTGCAGCAGCGGAGAGCATGGACACTTGCAGACGTGAAATACCAGGTAACGGACTCTCAGCCAATAAGCCAAAATCTTTTGACAAATTGTTTTTATATATATATATATATATATATATATATATAAATAGACATATAAAATATGTCATAAATATATAAATAGACATGTATATCTACATATGTGCCACCCCACCAGGGAACAGGGCTGAGCCCTCCTGATGTGCCATGCAGCCTGTTGCTCCTCGGCACTGGGAGCACGTGGTCTGCGGTGGTTGGAGCCGCCGCCGACAGCGCGGCTGCAGCGAGGGCTCTGCCGTGAAGGGCTCGGGCCCTGCGTGCTGGGTTGGGCAGTGCCTGGGGCAGACGTGTGGCTCCTGTTATGCCCAGTCGTGGTTCACGACACTCTCCTGCCCTTCCCCTCCTGTGGCGGGGGAGGCTGTGAAGGAGCCTGTAGTGCTGGTGGGGGTAAGTGGGGGAATGTCTGGGCCAGGGGAACTGACGGCTGCTGTGTGCAGTGTGGGGCATGGTGGCTGTTCCCCTCTGATTTGGGCAGGAGAGGCCGTGATGGACCCCAGCAGCTTCAGGCTCCCATCCATGGCCTTTCCCAGCCCGCTATGAGTGCTGAGTCCCTCCCAGCTCCATCCTGCGCGTTGCTGGGTTTGATGGCTGGGGTGGGCACCAGGCGGACGCCCAGCAGCACGAGGGGAGTTGCGGTGCTGGCACTGCTGTGTGCCCCGGCCATCTCTGGAGTGTGGCTCCTCAGAGAAAGGAAAGGGAAACCAGGTGCCGGGTCCGTCCCCGGGGAAAGGAAAGGGAAACCAGGTGCCGGGTCCGTCCCTGGGGAGCCAGAGCAAACTTGGTGCACGTCCCAGCCCCTGGGGCTGCTGCCGGGAGCCTGGGGGATCCCCTTTGCCTCTTGCAGTCCCCAGGGGCTGGGCTGGGGGGTTGCAGGGCTGTCTTTGCGCTGGTGACCGTCAGTCGTGCCCACGGCGAGGAGGACCAGGACGGGGCTCTTGGTGCCCACGGTGCGGTGGGCGCTGGTGGGGCTTGGTGGGCACCCGCGTGGGCAGGACTCTGTGCGGGTTAATCCCTATGCACTTGTGTGTCTGACTTTCTGCAATACAGAGACCATGGTGATGGGAACAGCAGTGGATGCCTTCGTGGGACTGAGATGGGAGAAAACTCCTGGTTCTGGGAGCACCTCGATTTCGGCTTTAGCAGACTGCAGAGGAGGAATGTCCTGGGCCCCAAAGTCCTCTGGTGTCAGCGACGGTGACCAGCCGCCAGAGCATGTGGCTAAGGTAGGAGTTTGGTGCCTACTGGTGTGAGATTCCCCTTTGCCAATGTCAGTCCAACCTTGCTAGAGAAATGCCAGCCTCCTTGCAGCTGGGTTTTCTGTGCCTGCGCCCTTCTCTTTCCATGGGCTGCTGCCTTGAAACGCTAGCCGTGACTTGAGAGTTAAGGAAGAGGCAAATGTTTCCTTTGCAACAGGCCTTTTATGTTTTTTCTGTTTCATGCCATCATCTCTGCCAGGCTGGGCAGTATATTGATACACCTGGGGCCGCAGTTCCCTGCAAAACTGGCAGTGTTAGAAGATGAAATGCTGGCTCAGGCTCTTCAGCCAACTGAAGGAAGCCTGGCTGGGCACGGGGGGAAATGGTCCATGAGTGGGGGCAGCTGGGGCGTGCGGCCGGCGCTCCTGGGAGGGGTTTGGCGCCAGCTGTCTGCGTGGCCATGCGAAGCATCTCCATGCTGCAAGCCGGGCTCTTGGGGGGAGCTCCCCGGGTGCCCCCAAATCTGCCGTGGCCCTTGCTGCCTGCCGGGGCACAGGGACCCCCAGGAGCAAGGCCCTGATGATCAAGGTGGTTGCGGAGTGGGGGAGGCATTTTTGGGTCCATGCGATGGGTGCAGGGTGCTGCATTGCAGCAGCTGGCCGTGCTGCCCCCATGAGAAAGGCTGCCTGGCTCAAAGACACAGAGGTAAAGGCGAGATGCAAAGTGGGCCAGCCCTCGGGGAAATGCCTGCTGCTGTCCATTCCCTGAGCCCCTGGGCTTGTTTGGCAGCCCCTTCGTGACAGTGTGGGCGACAACAACATCTGCGCTTGCGGGGGCTGGCGGGGGAATTTGCCATCAATACCCTGTGTTTTTTGGTGATGCTGTGAGCTGGCTGAAGCACTGGGACTGGCTGTCTGGGGTACACTGTGCAGCCGCGGGTTTGCTGTGGGGCTGGCAATAGCGACGCTGGCGGTGCGGGGAAGGGAAGCCCCGGGCTCGGCTGGGGCTGGGGTTTGGGTTTGGGTTGTGGGTGCTGGAGCTGGTCGGGGGGCACAGACATGGTCTGCAGCACTGCATGCCTGCCTCTGCTTGGGGAAAAAAACTGGGGTGTTTGAGCTGTATTGTTAACAGAGGGGAAGTGCCTGTAGTTTCTCGTCCTGCTATTTCTCTATCAAAATAAACATTTTCTTTTCCTAGGTGCTTGTTGCTGAGAATAACTGCTCTTTCACTGCTCCACCAGCCGGCTGGCAGCACTGTTTCAGAAGCAAGAGCGGCAAAGAGTAAGTGATCTTATATTCCAGAGAGCCCGGCGAAGTAGCAGGGACTTGATTTCGCCTTCGTGTGCTCCTCGAGGCGCTGGCGCGTCGGGAAGGGGGCCTGCGCTTGCTGGGCGGCTGTGCCGCAGCGAGAGCTGAGCGGGAAGTGGGCACAGTGGCGCTGTGCTGGGGTGGTGCTGCTCTTGGAAATAAAAGTTGGAGCGATCCACAACTGAGACAAGGTGATGTTTGGTTTATTCAATACATGGTTTATCTAGCCTCCTGCTAACAGCTCGCAGAAATAGGCCTCCCCTCCAACCTCCACCGCATCCCTGGCTGCTCCCGCGTCAGGAAGGGCTCGTTGCGGCTGAGCTGCCGGTGCTCAAAGGGGCCGGCAGCGGCCGTCTCGCTGCGGCTCTCCTTTCCTTGCCGTGGGTAAGTGCTCCTGCTGGCAGGCGCTGCTGCTTCTCCTTGCCATGTGCTCCTTCCCGCACCTCTTCCGAGCCCCTCGCGTAGCGGTTCCGCGGGACAGGGCAGGAGGCAGCATGGCCACGGGCAGCCCCAGCCCGTTTGTGGCAGGAGGCGAGGGAGCAGCGGTTGCTGCAGAGCCCAGGGGCGTTGGGGGTAGAAACCCTGCAGGATGCTTTTGCCCCCACACAACCTGCTGGGCTGGGGGTGCTTCTGGGGCAAAACCCAACACGACTGGCTCCTTGGGCCCCCAGCCCTCATGGGAAAATAGCCTAGAGTTGTGTGGGGACAAAAAAAGAGAAAGGATTTTTTGCCCCCACACAAGTCTAGGCCATTTTGCCAAGAGGGCTGGGGACGGAGGAGCCGGTCATGTTGGGTTTTGCCCCAGAAACTCCCCCCATTGGCTCCTTCGTCCCCACCCCTCTTGGCAAAATAGCCTAAGTGAGTGAGTTGTGTGGGGGCAAAAAAGCTTTTCTTTTTTTGTCCCCACACAACTCAGGCTAGGGAGCGTCGGGGTCTGCCCCCCTCGCTCGGCCAGGGCCTGCCCCGCGCCCCCTTCTCCACTTAAAGCGAGGCTTTAAAAGTCTTTGAGGGACTTTAAAGCCTCCCTTTAAGTGGGGAAGGGGGCGCGGGGCAGGCCCTGGCCCAACCAGAGCGGCCGAGCGAGGGGGGCAGACCCCGATGCTCCCTAGCCTAAGTAAGTGAGTTGTGTGGGGACAAAAAAAGAAAAGCTTTTTTGCCCCCACACAACTCACTCACTCACTCAGGCTATTTTGTCAAAAGGGGTGGGGACTGAGGAGCCAGTCGTGTTGGGTTTTGCCCGAGAAACTCCCCCCATTGGCTCCTCGGTCCCCACCGCCTTCCCTCCAGAAAAAAGCCTGAAGTGTGTGGGGACAAAAAAGCTGGAGAGCTTTGCCCATGCCAAGCCTTCATTGCCTCGTTGATTTGCTGCCCCTGCCCCTCTCCTTTAAAAAGGAAGCTAAGGGAAGTGAGCAAGGGCAAAAAGCCCCGTCTTGGTTTTCTTTGCCCCCATGCATCTCCTTTTGCCCCATGGCTCTGGTGAAGGTCGCTGCTCCTCTTGCAGTTTTGTATCCTTAAAAATCACCCGGGTGCGGGTTGCTGGAGCTTGGTTTATTAATAAAGAGACTCTGTGTCCCAAACATCAATCATCTCACTGTTTTTGGCTGGTTGCAGCCTCAGGTCCCCGGCATGATGGACGGTGGGGCTGGGCGCAGGTCCGGACCATCTCGCTGACTTTCTGCTAATGCTGCCGCAGCGCAGGACATGCTACCAAGGAAATAAAACAGCGTCACTCTACCCATCCCGCAGCTCTTCCTCGGGGAGCCAGCCCCAGCGGCCGGCAGGAGCCTCCCGGGCCGGTGGGATGGTGGCAGGGAGATGGGACTGGGGAGTTGCCCATGACCCCAGCAGCACGGTGCTGGTGTCCGAGCCGAGCCTGGAGCGCTGCCTCCTTGTCTTAGAGAAATGATTATCTGTTAATACAGATACTGTAAGCTTTACCGTAAGTAAATTCTGATTTCAACGTTTTCACGTTGCACGCTGTCTATTTTTCATTAACAGCTTATATATGGAAAAAAACATGTATGGGCAAAATTGTTTTTCCTTCATCACAGAATTTCTTAGCTGGTTCACAGAAGTCAGCTGCCAACTGGCAAAACTAGAAAATGCACAGTTATTGATAATTAAGGCTGACTTGCTATGATCCTGGATCCTCTCAAACTTCCTTAAAGTAGCAGGATCAAAGCAAGAAACAGGTATACAAATTAGAAAACTGCTACAAATCTGCTTCCATTTTTTACTGTGTTTTCAACACAGTTTTGAATTGCTTTTTCCAATGATAAATTCTTCCTGAGATTTATACACATAATTCTTTTGAAGCGGCTGCATTCTCATAGCATTTAATGATAATGCTGATTCAAGAAAATAGTCTAGTAAGTGATCATGGGTTTGGGATGTTTGGGTAACAGGAACAAATAAAATCAGAAGTCAACGTTAAGGGTATGGTAAAGGAAACAAGCAATTATGCATGAACTTCCAATGCATGGAGTCAATTACTGTACACCTCACAACAGTATTAAGGACTAATCAATATAAGAATGATATTATATAACTTAATATATTAACAGTTGGGTGATTCCTGCAATTATTTTCTAGCTGAGACAAAAATCTCAATGCAGATTTTGTGAGAACAAATGATCATCCTTAATTTCAGAAGAAATACAAAACAAAGTTTTATGCCTCAAAACTGTAACGTACATAATTTCCTCATGTGATTATTATTGTGAAAGGGATAATATATTTTTAAACCTTGGAATATATGAAGACAGTATTTCTCAAACTTTTTAAATTGAAGGGCCATTTAAACTAAAAAGTAGTAGAAGAAAGCATCAACTATACAAGAAAGCCATTATTGCAAATGAATAGATAAACAAATTAATAGATAAACTGTACCTTTTTCATCTTCTTTGTTCATTTTCTTGTTTGTCTGCATATGAATGTGCTCATGTGGTTTGCTGAACATGATAGGAATTGATTTCTGTGCCATTTCCTGAAGTCCTACAGATCACAAAATGAATGAAACTGCAAAACATGAAAAAAATAAGCCTCAACTTTTACAAGAAAAGTAAGTTTAAATCCTCAAGTAAAACTCAGAAATACAAGTACTAGATCACGTGGCAAAAATTCAGATAATTGTGCTTTCTAAAAACACACTCATTCTGCTGTGGGCCAGCTAGCCTCTCGTTGGTATGAGCAAAAGCTAGTACAAGCGACCTAAGAGTGAACCTAAAGCAAAACAAATAATGAGATGAACAGCTGTCACTGAATAATTCATGTCACCTTAAACAAGGCAGAAGGAGAGAAGGAAAGAAATGTGAGCGAGAGGGGGAAGAAGATCAATTACCGAAGTAAGCTAGCCTCAAAGAAAGAACTGGAAAAAATTGTTGCATGGGATCAGAGGGGAGAACCACGGAGCTAGGGCACCTCTGCCTCGCGACTGCCGAGCCCTCGCAAAGGAGGCAGCACACTGCTGCTTCGCTTCGAACAACTTTATGTCTTCCAGTAAGGCTCTTTTACCCATATTTACACTTTGCACTTGGTTAAAATCCCCCCCATTCCTAGTTGCAGAGCACCGTATAATGAACACCAAGAGGGGGCTCGTGGAGGGTTTTGGTCTTTGCAGGACTCACGTGTCTGCGCACTGCTTGGTTGTACACAGCTGCACGTCGGGCAGCGCTGCCTGGCTGGCACGCAGGGCTTCTTGCAGTGGGAGGGTGGACAGGCACTGCTCTTTCATCCGTCACAGCCGTCGGATACTTTGAAAATTTCATGTCACCTCCAATTTGTGAGGTTTGTTTAAGGAAGAAAAGAGAGGAACTAGAGAAGGTATACCTACCTACATACATACATACACACACACACATATATGCTATTTAAAGCCCTGCCATTGACAAATGTTCCTCTGTCACACAATACCAAATTGTAACCAAAATAAGCAGGATTTGTTTCTTGTCTTTTTTTAATCTGAGATGAATTGGATGAGAAATGGAAAGCAATTCTGATTAAAATTCAAATCTATTAATGTCATAGCTGAAAAGATATAATTTCTTCTACTGCTTCCTTCCAGAAACTTAATTCAGATTATGAAAAAGTTTCAGTTCATTCGTACTCCTTAAAGTATTTATCCTCAACCAATTTTTGCCCAGATTAAAGGCTTTCTTAAAGGTCTTTTCCTGCACCATCTAATGTGAACACTACTAATAATCAAGTACTTTTAAAGGACATTGAGAGAAACAGCATTTGTCTGATAGAACTCATAGCAAGAACGGACAATGTAAAAGTTTTCTACTGTTTTAAAATACTGTAACATTCTCCATCTTTAATGGAGAACCTTACAATTAAACCCAGGCAAGCAGGTTGTTTAAGGTTTCCATCTTCCTAGCTGTACCATTTTTACCAAGAGTAATCCTGTCAGAGATAAATATGATATTGGACTATGACTTACCAAAAAGTAAAGCATGCAGGAATAATAGCCTCAGCAAAGAGATAATATGGAAGCCAGAGTACTGTGTGTTAAAATTTTGAGTTTTATATTGGTGCTTACCTTTATGCAACATTCTGTGGATTCCATTAAAAAAAAAAAAATCATACAAGCCTGGAAAACAAGCAAAACCTTTACATAAAAATATACATATAGGCCTTTAACAGTATTTGTGAACTGAAAATTATTTTAAAATATCTAGGCTAGACTTCCAGCCAGTAGAAGGGTTAAGAAATTACTTTATTCCTAAGAAAATTCATAGAATGTTCACTGCATATTTCAATAATATTATTACTTCATATACATTAAATGAGAAACTAGTGTTCCCTTAAAAATTTTTCTTATTGATTTCAGAGAAATGAAAGAAGTCATTTTCAAGTGCCTGATATTTGAATACCTTCTGAGGATATTGGTGGGGAATGAATATGTCCATGCATAATGATACAAGTCTGCCTTAGCTACAAAATAGATTCTCTTATTTCTTTTTAAAAATTACTGGAGTCCTGAACATATTTTATTGCATTATAAATATGCATATATACTCACATTTTCTTGCAGTTTAGTATATCTAACCAGTATCTCTTATTTTCTATAATTAATTTTTTATATAACTGTATTTTAGATATATTATATAGTTTATTGCTAAATTGTATACTGGATAAGACTTGAATCCAAGCAGATCGGAGAAGAGAACAAAATACTTAGGCTTAAAATAGTTGGAGTGATTATCTAAATCTCTCTCAAGTTATCGGTCCTAGCAAGTCTTGTAGCTGACCACCTTGTTAAGTCTGGCAAAGGCAGACAAAATAGATTAACTTGGGAGGACTCAAGCCTTTCAGAATGAACGCTAAACTCTAACACCATCTAGAAACCATTTTGTGGGGAGAAAGGAATATTCTTCTCAAATGCTCCCATTTACAGAGTTGACCAACACGTTATTGCCTTCTGCATCAGCACCTGGGCCGGGGAAGCAAGCTGCCCTGATACTGAGTTATTAAGATATGATGTTGAGTATCTGTTCACCAGCTTCAGAAAATGTAGCTTCTAGTATTTGGTATCTCTCAAGGTCACACTGTTTTCTTAAACTGCCCATACCTTTTATTGACTTATTATTCTGCTGTCCACAACCGAAATAGCAAGAATAAATGCCTCCTAACACAACCTTTGTGTATGGCGTACTGACTGGGGCGGGGGGGGGGGGGGAGAACTGCACCCTCTAGATGGCGGTGTAAGCATACCGAAGAAACCTTGCTGCCACCTTAAGTACAACCACTTAAAAGCATTTACGATTAACAATAAATTAATAAAATCAATTATTACCAAAGGAAGTAAAAAACCGGCACATACTGCTCAGATTGGATCAGCCAGCAGCACCTTTCGGATGTGTTTCAGTCCATTTAATCATCTCCGGGCTGTTTTGATGGTGCCAGCAACATCCTACTGCCTAGTCTTCCACTGGGAGGATTCGCTGGCCTACACCTCCTCCAACACGTTTATCTACAAATTATTGGAAAAGATTGAGACGCTTTTCTGAGTCAATCTAGAGTGATTTTAAATGTACTGTCCTTTAAGGATGAACTCCTGTTAGAATATGTCTTAATATTTCAGTGCCTTAGTTAAAAGATTATGTATTTGAGCAGCTGAAGAGAATAATTTGATGGATTTACCTTTTAGTCAGCTGAATATCATATTTTAATAGAAAAAGCTCTTTAGTGTTGCTTGCATTCACTATATTCTGCATATTTGAAAGACTCCCCTGTGGACAGACAAGTGAGAGTGAACGTATCTGGTATGAGAAGCCATGACGGATAAGGTAACATTTTTGAGGAGTTATATCATTTGTATAAAATTTTAAGCATCACCAAACATATATTTTTTGGAGTCACACCGTAATCCTTAATACCATTTAAAGTGAATTAATGAAGATTACAGTATGAGAAAGTATCTGGCACTTGGGGATATGATGCTAGTAAGGTTTAGGGGGTATTTTTTACACATATTTCATAAGCCCCCTAAGTAAATATCTTGGACTTCAAGCATTGTTTTTGGACATGAAAGAGTTTGAAAATCCTATTAAGTTCTCTGTGGAAGTGGTCTGGAAGAACTGCTGCTACAGGATAGTGTATTTTGCATTATCACTTATTACAGCAAAATCCTAACTTGTGAAGCCAAGGGAGTTCCTGAAAACACTTCTGCAAAATTATTCTTCTTTCTTTGCAGTATTTTCAGTCATATGTATTACCTTATTGTGAAAATATAATGGAGTGCATGACATCTATCTTCTTTTCTTAAAATAACACACTTCTGTGCAGATACGACAGCATCATATTTACTTTTCTCATGGTTGTTCTACAATCTTTCTGAATCACATGGATTTTTTTCCTCCTGTTTTTTAACTTCTCCACTTTAGACTAAATTTGGCCTTTGAGAAAATTAAAGTTTTTATTCTCAATTTCCAAAAAAGACTTTACTATTAGAAATGGCAGATTTAGAGCGCAGTTTCAATAGCTCTCCTAACTAGCCCGTGATTTCTTTCTACAGTACCTGTTTAACAAAGTCAATCTGAAGTCCATGCATATTTAGCAATGCACACAGGACAGCATGTTTATGATTTGCAGGTTTCAGTCCTACTAGAAATGGGAGACTTAGAGGCAGATCTGTTTATAAATCGTCCCCCAAGAAAGACTCAACCACATTTAGTCCAAATTGAGTAACAATAAAAGTCATCTTAGAAAATAAACTAGGATGGTAAATTTTAAAACACAGAAAAATCAATGAGGCCAGGAAAGCACGCACACATAGCAGGGGCTGATACGCGGCACCCTTGATGCCTGCTACACCCTGGGTGGTTCCTGCTCCCGGCTTGGCCGTGGCCAACACAACAGCTGTCACCAGGACGCCCCTCGTGTCCCTCGCGCAGCCGGCTGCCCTCCCCGGCGCCTCATGCGGTCTCGCTCGCAGCAGGAGCGGGCTCCCCACTCTCACTGGCCTCTCCTGCCTGCCCACACCTGCAGTCTCTTCCTTTTTCTCTCCCTGGAGCTTGTCCCAGAGCTCCCCCAGGAGCAGGAGCAACCTCTCCTCCCTCTGGAGGTTTCCACCTGACCAGCCTTCTTGAAAGAACATAACAATTGTGAGCAAAGCAGGCAAAAACCACCATGCCCCAGACATGTTACCATCACATATTAACACTGCGCTACATTTCCTCCTGCAGCTAAAGGAATTATACATCTGTCCTATTAGGTCCAAACGTCCTTTCTGACAATTCCTGACTGCTGCAGGGACCTAAAACCCAGATGGGCACCGCCTGCCCAGAACGGCCTAACACTCCTTTGATGGAGGTCTCTTGCCCCATTACTGTATTTTTGAAAAGATTGGGTCTTACCTTTCCTGAGCACGGGTGTTTCTCCACAGCAGCAACACCTCTCCTGCGCCCAGGCATTCTCCGGAGAGAGAGAGGCAGAATGAAAGAGTCAAATATACATAAAGAAGCGTTAAAAAGCCAGCAGGAATTTCACAAGTAGCGTAATCAACTGTATCATCATTGCTTAGACAATCTCTCTTCCGTCCCCATTGAAACATCTCACAGAGAAGAAGCTTCATGGTTCCCATCAAACAATAACGACGGGAAACATCAAAGAGACCCGAGAGATTCAGGAGTTGGAGCAGAAGCCTTGGTTTCTGCGAAGCTCCAGGTATAGCCTAACAGAAACTCAGACATCATTGCTGAATCCCAAATTTGGATTTAATTTTAAAGAGTCCCAAGCACTTTGCATGAATAGTCTCAGAAAGCAATGGAGGCAGCCAAGGGCTCAACACACCAGGCTCCTGGGGGCTTTCCTGCGGTGACGCGAGGTCGAGTGCTCGGACAACAGGGGCACTTCATTGTGCAAGCTGGGAAACAGAGACGTGGCATCATCATTCCTGGGTGCCACTTTTGTGTTTAAATGAATTAGGTTACTTCAGTCTGGACAAAAGGAGAAAAGACATAAAAAAGCCACTGGAAAAATGAGTAATGTTTAGAAAGATTAACTGTACCTGTCTGCTGAAGAATGATGCAAACAAGCTCTGTTTATGCTACTTCCTTTCTGAAATGTTAGCTACAAATGAAATCTGTCATACGATTTCATCTTAATCTTATCCTTTTGTTTTTTTTCCCCCAGACAAGCAATTAAGTTTTACATTTCAGTGCCGGCAAATAACCTATTTCAAATTTTTAAATTGTAGAAAAATATCTAGAAATTTAAATGCAAAAGCAGATTAGAACAGAAAAGATTTAATATCACATTTAAAGAGTAAAACACAGCTGGAGAGTAAGATCTTTTAAAAAAACTCCTACAAACTCATGTAGTATAAGCAAAATGTAATTAAGATTATGGCATAACAGTACAGTTGGTTCCAGCTCTGAATTTAGCTAATAGATCTTTGGTGGTTTTTGGTGGCTTGAAGTGCTTGAACAGTACAGAAGACATCTCCTAAGTATAAGCAATCATGAAAATAGCCTAGAGAGGCTACGGAGGCCATACATATGTTACAGAATATAACAATCCCGTCACTACTGACTTGGAATAACCAATTTTATATACCATTAGATTTTTTTTTTTTTAAATCTATTAGCAACTGTCACTGGTAATGCTTGTCCTTGAATGTAAGCATTTCCCAGAATTAACTCAGCTCTAAATATCTTGAAAAACTATTTTATTTAGATGGAAAAAATTAGGGTAAGGGTCTTAGATAAAGCACTGTTCTTCACCACAGTTAAACTTCATGGTTGAAAATCATGTCATAACCCATCTTTCTAAATATTCTTTTCAAATTACTGAAATCAGCCCTGAAGAAAAAGCATTCAGACCAACAGTTGATAAACTTTTTCTAAGCAGTAATTCTTCTGTTTGAAGCAAACAAAACTATGTAATAATAAAACCTAAGACTAGATAAAAGATAAAATTATTAAGAACTTAATTGATATTTTTATATAAATCAGGTATGATGAAGTTAATTAAGCCTTATTGTATAGGCTGTTTCCTGTGAATACAGTAAAACAGTGAAGCTGAGAGGAAGATGAACATATTCATGTTCATGATCTCAGTATCATGATGTTTCCAAAGACTTGTCGGAGGGGTTGTCATTTGACTCCAAATACCAGGATATATGTATTTTTTTAAATCTCATTTGATTTCATTTTGATTTTTTGGTTGGTGTTTATCTCTGGAGTTAATGAAATATTGAAAAAAAAAAACCCCAAATACATGTTATCAGGTGTAAGCAAACAAAAAGATAGCTCCCATCCCAAGCAAAACAAAATTCCTCAAAGGTGCTAGTGAAGTCACAAGCCAAGATCTTCAAATGCTGTTCCTCTGGCAACAGCTGTGCACAAGATGTCAGAAGAAGCAGCAAATAATATAGATATACACAGACATTGTTCTCAGAAAGCATGGCCTCTTCTCTTCTCTTTTCCAGGGCAGGGTCTGTGCTGGCCATTTCCCTTTCCTCCTCTCTCTGACGTGGGCATACGAGACATGAGGACCATAAGATGTCCCTCTCTTTGGCCCAGCTCTGTGGACACAATCACCAACTGAACCGTCTCTATCCATGGTGCATACCAAGGTTATTCATGGTGTTCGTCACTGTAACGGAGCAGCACCAGACTGAGCGCAGACATAAAGTTGTTTCCCCTTCCTTGTTGGTTGGGTGTCAGAGCACGCTGCTATGCCCAGCATCATCCACGCTTAGCTACACAACGTACAGAAGCGCCCATTCATGCCTTTTTCTGGCAAAATAATCTGAAGTGTTAGCTTTAAAAAAAGCCTGCAACCCTAGACATTTACATTGGTGAAATCCAAACCGCAAGCCCCATGACTTAAATATTCTGTGATGAATTACTGCAGAAAAATTTAATTAATGGAACATCTGCCTACCAAGAAGATGGAGTGCGAGTAACTGCTACATTACAGTTACTGGGCCAGGTTCTCCCATTATTTTTGGCAACAAACAAAGACCAGAAGGTAGATGGGTCAATCCAGCCAACAATTTCTTTGTTACGGTGCTGTCACCTGGCAAACCTCAATCAAGTAATAAACTCTTTCTGTCTACACCTGGCCTCCAGCAAGCTTGATGCTCTGGAGAATCCTTCTCAGTATCTAATTTACTAAATTACTTAAGTGCCCAAGTCCCTTGTGTTATAATGGATTTAGAAAGACTAAGTCACCAGTGAAAAATGGTGCTGTATACTATAAATTGATAATTCTGATGTCAAGCATGAATGACTACTTTTATACATATGATATGGTAGCTTAGGCTGAACTCTTTGCAAAAGTAAAGTGAATATGTTAGGCCTGAGACTAATTAGCTTCAAATTACTTTTTTTTAATTGAGTATTTGGATTTCTTTTATTCTAGTTGAGTATGTCCCTGTTTTTATTCTATTTCATCTTTGCATTTGCTTTGAGATGAATGTCAAGTGTCATTTTTACTTTGGCAAGAGGTCTTTTGAATATCAAGATAAAAGAAAATGTTTGTGCTGAATAAATTGTTATTTTTTATTTTACAAATGAAGCGAGTGGAAAACTTCTACTAATGATATGCTTCTCATTAGCAAATAGATCCCTTTACTGTGGAAATCAAATAATCCTTTTCTTCAAGTTAGTCTTCACCCATTTTTATAATTAGCATCACTGTCTCCATTTTTTCCCCTCCTCCTCTGAAGTATAACTTGAAATATATGACTCTGTGAAAGCTTTCCGATAGGTTCATTATAAGAAAACTGATGTAGAGGACTCTTAGTAGGGCAATTAAGTTTCTTCCAGCCACAGTTCTACAATCCACAACCAGGCATAAGATCACAGATAGTTTTTTCCCCGACTTCTCAATTTATCAGTAATTAAAAAGTGATACTGTAGAACAAGAAACAGTATCCTGCAATTGCTATTTTGGTACAGGATATGCGATCAACCCCACTGCCTCAGGGGAAAAACCTTTTAAACCAGTGATTGGGGGTGGTCAGCAATAGCCACTGATTTGCACCCTGTGTTATTTTAATTTCTAAGTAACTCAGTGTGGATGTGATATAAACATTGCTCAGTCCCTGGAAACAAGTTCTCACTAGTGCTCTTGAGGACCCCTTCTGAAGACAACGGAGAGACGAAAGCGTGTGTGAGTTTGCCATTTGGCCTATTCTGTTTAAAATGACAAGAAACAGCATAACTGTGAGAGCCTGCAGCGAAAGAGAAGTATTTTGCAAACTGAAATGGTGCTGGAAACCAGTAAGACACAAAGAATATGGACTCTCACAATGCTGCTTTTAGAAGATTGTGCAGAATAACTGCTGAGGATTAACATCATCTGTTCTGCTACGTAGCCCCTTTAAACTGTCTTGTTGAGCTGTATTTGAGGAACTGGGATTTTAAGATACTGGATTTTTAAACATAAGAGACACAGTATCTCTGCTGACATCTAAGGCCAAATCCCTTTCTAGGATTATTCACAACATATTTGTACTATAAGATGAAAGAAATAAAGACATTAATATTATCAGTATACATAAAATATTTTAAGTACAAAACAGTGCAAATTTTTCCTTATTTATTCTTCTAACCAGCTACACACCCTATAGTTTCTTTATGAGACATGGCATACTATTTACACTTACCTTAAAAGCAGTTTTGGGGTAGTTGAACTGAGAAGGCTGCCCCACCTCCCCCAGATGTATGTGTTGGTGAAATCTTAAAGCACTCAGTCTGGCAGTCAGTGACTCGCATAAAATCAGGTGCACCTGGTTTCACAAAACACCTGGTATGTAATTATTTTCTTTTTGCGTGGCTGAGGCGAATCTTTCTGAGTGGAAAAAGTTCTCTGCTCTGAACTTCCACAACAGACAATAAATATTCTGTATAGAGGTTAATTGTTTACTCATTTAAAATCTTCTTCTTTATCACTAAAGCCTTATTTCTAAGCTGAAGGCAGTATATTTAATTGATACTAAGCTTAGGAAAGACTGGGTTTATGGTAACTGAAATCCATGAAATTTTCTGTTTTGTCACTTGCAATGAAATTGAGAAGTCAGGTTCTGACCAAGGTCAGTGTCTGTTCGTTTCAATGACTTCTGATCTGACATGGGACTGAAGCATACCTAGCTGCAAATTTCTTCAGATTTGGGGGGACTGAATTTATTTTGCGTGGTGTTAAACTATCATTATAAATCCTAAAGTTGATAGCTTTTTGGATCTGGATCTTTCACAATGGGAATGGGATGAAACCTGGGAGAATTTAGACCTTAATTCTGCAGGAATACACAAATTCTTAGTTCTAGTATATATCAGAATAATTATGTGCATTTAAATCATTAGTTTGAAAATAAGAAGGTAAGCTATTACAGAGATATTATGGTAGGCTGTTTTGTCCAAAACAAATCAAACTAGTTGGACATWTACTATTTTGATAAAGCAGCTGATCTTTTACTGATTTGTTTCTAGCAGAAAAGTTAAAATTAGTGATGTTTTGGAGTCTATGTTATTCCTGAATTAGCAGGATTTTTCTGTCTGTTTGTTTCTATCTTTTCTATCCTCAGTGTTCAAAACTAGTTACATGATAAATGAAAAATATTTTCCATTACATCAATTTTTTACAAAGACCTATTTCCTATAGCTAATAATAGACCCACTTAAAAACATTGAGATGTACTTAGTTATTTAAATAATTGTTTACAAATTTTATAATGTTTTAACTACCTAAAGGACTTCAAGTGTCATTGAGTTGATCCATTGCTTTGAAAATACTTTTTCTGTTTATATTGGTTATATTGTTTATATGCTTCATCAGGGGAAAAAAAAATAATCAAGCCCACTTGACCGTCAGTGAGGCCCACATTGGATTAAAAAGATCCAGTTCAATAAAAACTTCCTTTTTCACTTTTTCAGACACAGACATTTCCAGAATATATCACCAGAGTTCCCATAATAAAGATTTTATTTACTGAAATTCAAAACATCTACTCAGAAGAACATATTAATTAGGAGAATCCATTCCTATTTCAGACCTGAAGTATTGGTTATAAAAGCATCGTGAATGCAGCTGAATTATGGACTTATGGAATTGACTGGACGGTATAAAGTCCAAAATGTATATAAGTTCAAAATTCAATCAGTGATTAGTAAATATGAGAAAACGGACCTTTCCTTAAGACCTCTCTAAACCATGCCTGGGTAGGACAAATAGGACAAATATGGGGAGAAGGATCCTGCTGTGCTTTCCCATCTTTTTTTATGAACTGTCATAAAATATTTGCAACTGACCACTACTGGAGACAAGGTAGTTCTTTGGTTTGATCAGATATGGCATTTTTTAAATCTTTCTTTTGATATGACTGGTATTATGTTAAATCAAGATAAAAGAAAATGTTTTTTCTGAATAAATGAAAAGTCAAAATAGGAATGCCCCCCCCATTCCGAAGCTCCCCAGACCCAAACAGCTTTATATCAAAGCTGAAGCATAACACAATATTCTGTCCAAACCATTTTGGTCAGAAATTAACCACTCAAATGTAACATATCCACTCAGAAAACAACAAGTATGTTGACAGATGCCAACAACATCCACAGTTAAGAGTGTTTCAAACTACGTGACCATATCAGTTAAACAGAAACACTGATTTTGGTGGGTTGGGTCAAAGGAGAACAAAAAAAATCTGTTCAAAGGAGAGTGAAAAAAGTTACTGCAATTTGTTTTTAATAACTAAATATTAGTCATATAAGCTAAGTTCTGAGTTAAGCAAAATTTAACAAAATGTTAGAGCAAACATTTACTTTGTTATTCTTCCATACTGTTCCAGATTTATCAAATAAAATAAACTGTAAACAAAAATTAAGTCTCTAGTAATTAATTTATTACTTTGCTATCTTGAAGAAAATGAAGAATTTCAGCATATAAGAGAGGTCCTTACCCTGCCAGTTAGGGCCTGTCAGAATCCATCCAGTCTGAGCAAGCTCCAAATAAATCAGTAGAACAGCTCAGAATAAGGTCTGAAGGGGAATTGGGTACTTTGCAGTATAAAGAAACTTTGTTTTTATACCCAGTAATTTGTTACCACTTTTTGTTTGTTTTTTTTTTTCTTTTAAAGAGTGGAGAGAATTGCTTTATGGTTCTCAAGAACCTTTTTCAAATCTGTGAACAGAACGTATTCAAGCACTTCATAAGATAAAGAAACACATTGTTTTTTTCTCCAGTTGCATAGGATGAGTTTTTGACCTAAAGAGCATTTTTATTAAGCATTCTTTAAAATTGTTAACAGTGTCCTCAAGGAGGGCCATAAAGCATCAAGGATGACTGCAGTGGCGGGCAGAGCTAGGCTCACCTTACACGTCATTAGCACAATGTTCTCTGAAACCGATTGTTCTAGTGGATTCACATTATTTACTTCCTATGTTTCCTTTTTAATTAATACATTAAGCACACAATCCAAACTTTATTAGTTTGAAGCAGATTCCTCAATATTTTTGTCAACTGTTGCCCACTTTTCAAGATAAGTTTTTACATCTACCATGAAGGAACAGTAGCAGAATATCTGAAAATGTCAAATCCTTTTTAGTTCAACCTTGCAAAACCCAAAGATGTTTCAGAATTCCCCTTTGGCTTGTTTACAGCTATGATGGAATAAAAGATTATGTTTTGTCCTCTCTTTTTCTGTTACAGGAACTCTTAAAATTTCAAGTCCAGAAGTCAGACTGCATTGTGCTCATTGACCTTTTGCTACATCATGTCATTTCAGTCTCTTGTGCAGAGAATTTCTGATTTTTCTATGAAGTCTGGGGACAAAGTTTTCCTTTGAATCACAGTAGCGACTTCTGATTCCACAAAAGTCAGAGTAAGTTCATGGAAAAGGTCATAGCAATTTTCCTTTCACTTCCCCTGAAATACTGGCCCTTCAGAGCCAAATGTGGAAGGAAATTCCCACGTGAAGATCTCCGAGATCTAAACATGAACAAGGGATTTCTGTCATCTCCCTTACTTCCAGTTAGCTATTCTTCTGGTACACCAGAAGACACACATAGGATTATTTTGCTGCTGAGTGAATCCATGAGAGAAATCGTGTTATCTCCTTAAATACCTTCCTCAAAGGTCTCTGAGGAATTTGAATTCCACAAAGACCTTCACATAGAGAGAAGGACAATTAAGGAAATCATTATATTCATGTATTGAGGGGAAAGTACTTCTTTAAACAGTGATTAAGTATCTGCTATTCTCACATAAATGAGTTATTCCTATATGGGATTGTAATGCACTGATCAAACCATTTTAGATAATGTTAAATATTTAAAGAAGAAAGAGCGAACCATTCCATCAGTTTTCTCTTTGCATCCTGAAACTCTCATCATTGATTCTGCAAGTGAATTTTGGTTTGTTCATACTAGTAGTTGCTACAAAAAATTAAAAATAGCAGTTAGTGTTATAGCAGGAATTCATGGTTCAGCGAATCAGAGAAGGCATCACACAAGCCAGTGTGGATTACCAGCACATAGCAATCCCTGTTTTGCACATTGAACAATCCTGCACTTCAATATATAAATAGCTCATTAATTAAAAAAATAGTCAGCACAAGTAGGGGGCCAGATTGCAAATGTCTAAAGATATAAGAAATGCTTCAAATCCCTCAAACTATAGCTACTATTTTGCCACTCAGAACTACTTCTTTCATTTCTCTTTATACTATTATGACAATGGTTGCTTCTCAATTACTTTATCTGCACTGCACACCATAGGTCTTTGTTTTATGAGTTACTCAAAAATTCATTGTTTGAGGATTAAATTTGACCACTTAACTAATTGGTCTAAATCATCTGCTTGAGTAAGACAGAATCAGAGGTGATAACAAAATTTAGTTTAGTAAATTTTTCAGGTTCTTTTAAAAATACAGCTATTGACAAATGGCACAGATAAGGAAACTGGAAGTGTCAATAATATAGTGAGAAAAACAGCGTAGGCTACTTTCCTCCCTGCTAACATGTAGATTAATCTGTCTGGTTAGATAAAGCAATTGTCCTGACTGAGGCTTGTAATTAATCCTAAAACATTGCAGTGAATAGGAAGATGTGAAAATTAGTAAAGTTCAAATATCAATAGGGTGCAACAGATCAGCCTAGAAAATAAATTTTGGGAATATAACACAGACTGAAGGTACTCAAATGATGCTGATTCAAGTTCTATGGGAACCAGAATTCAATACCTCTTGTGTCCACAGAAAACTTGGTTTTTAGCTATTCTGAAAGGGAAGCAAAATTGCTTGTCAATACATTTAAACATTTAGAAATCTACTCAGAACAGTAGTTTGTGCCAATTGTTTAGGATTCTTCTTCACATACAATCATAAACCTATTATCCTATTCTACCAACATAATCACACAAGCAGTGTGATAACGAAAACAAATTTAGAATATATTAGCTTGTGCACATAGACATAACTTATATACCTCATACCTTATTAGTGTGGTTATTAAAATAGTCTTGTTACTAGAGCATGAACCCTGGAATCAGTAGATAGAAATTATGTTCTTTGCTCTGCCACACAGTTTCTAGGACATTTTATAAATTGCATTACATCTTCATGTCTTGCTTTACTCACAAGTACATCAAGATAATGATAATTTCCAGCTCACTGACATGGACAACTTAAAGTATTTTACAGGCATTAGGGAATTTGAGAATCTGGAGAGAAGTGTTACAGAGATGCAAATTACTATTACACTCTGCATATATTCTCTTCTCATTTTTTACAGTATTATCTGGATGCATAGCATGTTTTGAGGTTCATTCCACATTCTAGGATATTTTTGAATGCCACATCTTCCATTATGCAGGCAGAGCTAAAAAAATTCTTTTGAAAGGAAAAAAACAGATTTTTGTTCTTTTCTAGCTATCTCATTTATATTTATGAGCAAAAGATACATCGGGATGTAGAGTTGTCTGTTTTCTCCCTACTTGGAGGATGTCCTCAGTCATGGTGCTCATAATGTATTCTTACAGCTTGATCCAAAGCTCACTGAAGCCACAGAATGAGAACAAGAGCGCGGCATATCTTCAGGCCTTGCTTCCTCAAAATAAGTATAACCAATTATAGAAAAGACTGAACGTCTAATAAATCATTCTAAAAATCATAAGGTACTGATAATTGCATTCAGATGTTCCAGAAACTCTTAAAAAAAAAGATTCCATGTTTAGCTGTCAGTTTGCCTCCATTCTTTATATTCTGTTGTTGCTGACAGTTACTGATGTTAAGTCAAACTATACAAAAAAATACTGAAAAGAAGATGCTGGAAAGATTGACTTTATTAAAGGGCATCTACATTCAAAGCAGACTACTGCTTTCACTTGAAAGCAGCCTACAAAGATATCTTTGTATACTGCTGGTATTTCATTGACATTTGAAGAGACTTCTAAGGTATACTAAGTTGACAGTTATTGTAGTAGAAGAGTTTTGTTTTCCTAAGTTAAAGCAAACAAACCCAAAACATTTCTCTGCTTAAAAAAAGGAAATATCTGAAATAGGAAAAAAGCGCAAAAGAAAAAAAGATTCATGCTGGGCAGCTCCCTTCTTTCTGCATCTTTCTTTGTAAAAATATTAAATATATATTTTTAAATAATATTATTTTCAAAAGCTTGCCTAAGTGCAAGTATGAAACAATGATTAATTCTTGGCCTTGGTCAAATTACATGCTAAGTCCAGGATGTTTTTTTCTGACAGCAATATTTTGTCAACTAATAATAGTACAGACAATCTGCATCCCTCGGTCCTTCCGAACCTTGTCTCACCACACAAGAGGCAACTAAAAGCAACTACCATTTTCCCGTCATGGCTGAAACAATTCAATGCATGAAGGGCCGACACTGCCCCAAAGGGTCTCTTAGCCTTGAGCCTTCTTATTTCATCTCCTCCTCTAAACTCTCACCACTCCTCCCTTCAGTACCACAAACAGACATTTTTAGATGCAGGACATATAGCAGAAGGAAAAGATTGCTGTAACTTGTACACATAACAGGTCACAGAAAATAAAAAATTCAGTCAAAACAGTGTCAAGGGCATAACTTTTGAGTGACCTGAAAAATATCAAGTCTTCTGATCTTTCTGACAAGACTGTTCTATGAAAATAGAAAATCTTTTGTTTTTTCAAAGTGTAAACTGAGGATGATGACAGATAATGCACACAGAGCAAGAACAAGCTCTCTCTGTTTTGAATCCAAAGCATATCCCAACAAAGGACACTTAAAAATACCTTTCAAAAGGCTGTTGCTTAATAAAACTCTAATTAATGTGAAGGTTTGTACAAATTCAAAGTTAGAGAGCGCTTTCTGCCATCACATCATTTTTTTCAAATCAGAATTTTTAAAGTCTTTTACCAGACAGTTTTGAGAATGTGTAGACCCCATTCACAGGMGTCTTGGATGAGCTAGGGTTACTTGCACCTTTTCCTTTGAGGCTAGAGAATTTCTTTTCTCTGTGCAATATTTTCAAGGTGCAGGCTCATGTCACAAGTGTGCTTTGAAAGCACATGGGCTTTCAAAGACAGTTTACTAGTCATTATTGCAGTTCCTTCTCAACAGTAGAGAAAAGCAAACTTTAAAGTACTCTGAGAAATGGGGGAAAGGAAAGTGGGAAATAAGCATGCATGTGGATTTCACTTCTCAAAGAACTCCAGCCACTGCTAGGTAATCTTACTTTCCTTGAGTAATAGCCTGAGCATACGTTCATAATGTGAATGTCTCCAGGACCGTAACTCCTGTGCCACAAATGTCCTTAGTAAAACCATTATGCTCTTGTGCACCATCAGCTCCTGCAGTCTCAAAACAGTGCCTGGCAGAGCTCCAGGTTACCATATGACAGGTAACTGATATTTCTCAGAAATAACACAGAAGTCACTTTAGCCGTGGTAAGGAGTAACCATTACTGTCACCAAAGATACTCTTTTGTTTCTTAGATGGCCATGGCATAGCTTCCTATGTATTTATGTGCTTCATGGAAATAGATGAGCCCTGGGAGATAAAAGAGACAGGTCTCTGGACCCTGAGGGTTCATGGTTCTTGGAAAGCTTAGGAAAGAAAACTGGGAGATTAGTTTCTTGGTTGAAGTACAGTCAAACACCTTGGGAAGAACCTCAGGGTGAATCCAGAGAGATGTAATTCTTGTAGAACAAAGCACTGGGAGGACACCCATCAGTGCACCATGCCATGAGGAAGACGTGAAAGTTGCCCATCATTCCGTCAGAAGCGAGAGCAACTAAAATGGTATTTTCTTTGAGAGGAGATGCCAGTGTGTAGCTAAAGATTCAAAGAGAAGATCTATAGGAACGTACAGCAGCTGCCTTATCACATTGGAACTGAGGATCTGTGACTGAGGAAAACATCCTAACAAGCCCCTAAGAAACCTGAAAGCTGTAAGAAAAGAACACAGAAATCAAATTAGGAAGCTAAACGGATGCTGAAATGACTACCATGAAGCTAATGAGAAACCAGATTACTTCAAACAGTTATTCCAAGAAAGTTTGGACTGATAAAGTGGTCAGATGGGAAACACATTAAACAACTGCTGAGTAGCTTGTGCATCCTTGAAAGCATGCAGGTCTTCATCAGACCAGAAGCTGAAGAGAATCATAGGTATTTTTTGACTGTTGTCTAACAGTGGACATACTAAAACTGAAGTTAGGGTGACTATCTCACTAGGACAGAAAATACCAAAGACAGTGCATCTAGGATAATCTGCAGAAGTAGGATGAATAAGTGGAAATTTTCTTGAGACAGCCTTCTTAAGAGATATACCTTAGGATTCATTGATGCCAGAGGCCTTTTTCAGGGCCAAATACTCATCTTTGTCAAGTCACCACTTTGTCAAGCAGAAAATTTTGAAACTTAAGTACTCAATATGTCCCCTAACAGCATGCAAACTTTCACATAACTTAATCTCCTCCCATCAACAGACAAATAAAATCTCTTTACTCAACTCCTCTAATATGATAGGACCTTCCAGAAACCAGGTATGACCATTACACAACTTGTCACGAGAAGGTTCTTTGTCTAGAAAGGAATCAGATGGATTTCTCTAATTTTAAGGGCCACTATACTCATTATTGTACAACATACAAGCAAAAGTAGTTGTATAAATAAAAATAAAAAAAAATTACAGGGTGGATTGCAAGATCTAGAAGACGGAGAGTGATAATACAAAATACTGTCAATGTAATGGTTGTGATTTGGTTCTGATAGCCGCAAATCTTAAACTTAGCCTTGTATAATAGGCTTTATGGTGAGGAAGACTGGGAAGAAGACGACAGCAAATTACTCATGACTGCCTCTGCCCTATACCTTTTATTCTGACAGTTTTTTTTTTTTTTTTTTTTTAGTCAGTGCTGATACATGGACCCAAAGACTTTTGGTAGGAGAGAAATAATTAGTACTTCTATTTTGTTTTTCTGCTCAAAATTCTATGGAAACACCAAACCATCAAATATCCGACTGCAGCTATTGCTTTTGCTGTTTGATATTTTTGGCTGTGTATCTAAGTTATCTTTCCAAAAATGTAAGATTGTTGTGCTTAAATAAATTGTTTAAAGGAGGACATGTTAATTGGCTATCATAGTTTGCTTCCTAACATCAGGGATCCTCCATGGGTATGAAGAAAACATAATCACACATATGGTGGAACTAAAATGTACTATTTTTCTTGAATGAAATTCTCCTGTTATCTCAGCACGCACTGCATGAGACCACATATCATTTTTCAACCATCTGCACATCTCAGTATTATGGACACAAAATTCCTATTATTCAGACACTAACATTTTATGCTGGGTGACTTGTAATTATGGATTCACTCTAACATCTAACATCAACAGTGGTTCATTTGGCATCTGTGCAGATACTACTTGTATTTCTATAGATTTCAATTATATAAAATCAGGAAACAGAAATTCATGTTAAGTGCAAGTATCTTAGACGAACATGCCTCATGGAAGAGTTATAAGGAATGTCAGCAGAACTGTATATGAAATATCCACAAACATCAACTTCAATTTGATGGATAAAAGCTTTAAAAATAAAAACCTACATCATCTTTCAAGGAAAAACTCCAGTCCAAACTCTATGCCATTAGATGTTAGGCTTTCTGTTGTTCACCTATTGCCCAAGTCTGCCCTCTGCCGCTCTTGCTTCCAAGCCCTTCTTTCATATCAAACAGTTTTTACATACTAAATATGTCTTTCACTTGGTATATAAACCAGTAATGAGACATGCCTGTAGCAAAAAAACAAAAAGGGGATCTTATCTCAGGGAAACCAGGAGAAGAAATTTAAATCACAAAACTTTAAACTAGTTATGGACTGACTTTCTGAACAGCTCATACTAAATTCAGGTATGTTATTTGATGCAAATTACATTTCATTTAATTTTGGGGTGATATTTCTAAATAATAGGAATTCCCTATATAGCAATAAGTCAGTTACCTAAAAACAGGAGGGTGAAAGGGGAAGGAAAGAAAGCAAATTCAGTTAACTTCAGATATAAGTAATATCTGTATGTGTAATATATGTGTATATATATGTATAATATATGTGTGTGTGTATATATGTATAATGTGTGTGTGTGTGTGTGTGTATGTATACATACACATACATAATAATATATGTATGTATAGGATTTCATAATTTGTTCTTTCTATAATGTTTCCTTATCTTACCTTTTTGGAAGGGCTTGATACCATTTTCTTACCCCTATTCACAACAAAAATTCATCAGCTTTTTATGAGTCATTTCACCAAATATTTGATGATTTTAATCATTTGATCATATGGAATTTTGACTGACCTGACTAAACTGCCTGTGAATATAAGCTACCCACATACTTTAAAAGGTTTAAAGGGTGGTCCTCTCCTTAATATTTCTGCAGGTATCACAGTTAAGTGTTAAGGGTCAGTTTGTAGTTTCCCAAAAAGGTAACTGCACTGAGAATAAACAGCAAAAGATGACTGGATATCACTACCATTCCTCAATTTCTTTCACACGTGTACAGAATATACAATATGATATGTGTCAGGGCTATTCAACAGGACACATGTATGATTTGCGCACATGCTTTGATTACATGGCTTTAACTTTCCTTCCACAAACTCTGCAAAGATTAAATAGTGAATGGTGGATTTTAGATCATTAGTAACAAAAACTAGTTTTTACTCCTAACACGTATTAGTTATGCCACACATATTCCAGGTAATTTGGACATACAGCCTTTTATCGTATAGTGTGAGTTAGGAAAATGTATTGCTCAAATTTCAAAATTAAAAGACCAATCTGAGAAGCACCAAGAGTCCTTGACTGGGATCAATTACTTAATCAAAAAAAAAAAAAAATCAAAAACACTCCACAGCAGTATCTCAGCCACCATAAAAGATTCGAAACCAACATGTTAATGAGATAATTTTTATGAAATGAAATAATTGCTCTTAATGTTCACTGACTTTCAATTAATTCATAAATCACTTATTAAAATAAAGTGCTTCATGAATTTCCAACTTTAAGAACTTTATTAGGAATATTAGACCATGCCTCCCTTTCCCTATTGCTGACTATCAAGAGGAAACAAGGCACTCTTTTACTGCTCAATTTATGATACTCTCTATTTTCAAAAAAGAACCTTCAAACCAGACGTTTTTCAGGAGACTCTGACATGATATTCTTTTTTCTGAAGGATGTTGTGGAGATTAAATTCATTATAATTTCCTGAGTCACTGCAGTTCTGCTCCCTTACTTGAGATATAACACATCAACTTTGAATATCATGAAACTAATTAAGAAT
This sequence comes from Apteryx rowi, assembly GCF_003343035.1. Classification (NCBI taxonomy): domain Eukaryota; kingdom Metazoa; phylum Chordata; class Aves; order Apterygiformes; family Apterygidae; genus Apteryx; species Apteryx rowi. Next base: position 1,390,152 of record NW_020448074.1, read on the forward strand.
GTGATGAGTTTTATGCGAGAATTTTTTTTAACCTGTTACTTAGTATTCATTATTTTAACCTGTTTCTTAGTATTCATAAGTCACCCATTTGGGAGTCACTTTTAAGAAACACACTATGAAAATTCTTTTTTAGAAAGGAATATGCACATCTAACTGTAGCCAACTGAATAAATCAAGATCAGGAATGGAGAGAAACAGCATAAAATTTTTCTCAGATTTTTGGCTTCTGGACTTTGCAGGTAGCGCTGTGAAGTCCTCTTCATACTTTCATTGTCTGTGCATATACAGCATTCATGCCAAGAACAAACAGCAGTGGACTGCAAGCAGGTGAACAATATCAAAACAAGAAAGAAGAAAACAGCCTTTCTCAACTCTGCATCAAAGAGAGAGAATTTACATAAATCTGAACATCTGTGCAAGTGTATGGACTATCTGAAAAAGGGATACATGTGCATGCTTCACCTCTAAAGCTCTAGTCTATTTAGTTTACTATATAACAGATCAAACATTATAAGGAGCTAGTTTATACTGTCTTTCTGCAAGTACTGGGAATAATGAGTACAGATATTATTTTAAGCTACCCATTATAAGCTTAACTTCAGGAACCTGGATAATTGTTAGTACTTCATTAGTGCTTCTATTATTTTCACAGCATCTAAAAATCCAGTATGCTACTTTGCTGACTACACCAACAGGAAAAAAATTACATCTGTGCATAATTGTTACCTTAAATGTGTCCTGTTCTGGCTTGATGAGGCTTCAGATACTGAATGTCTTGAAGCAGCTTTAAAATAAAAATGGACAATGTTCAAATTATTTTGATTATAGAGTTTCTTTGACCACCAATATAGCCAGTGCAGGTTGCTTGGGGAGGGCAGGGGGGAGCTAAATCCAGCCAAGGGGCTTTGTGTTAACTGACTGGTTAAATGACTTCCAAAAAACTAGCCAAAACAGCTGTAAGAAGCATCATGATGCTTTGCTTTATAAGAACATCTATTATTTTCTGCAGTTTACATATTTAACTAAACTCATTTGGGAATGAAATTATGTAGCTGAAATGAGGAAAAAGTTGAAACTAAATATGACTTTGAACTACACTAAAATCTGAATTTCTATTTATAATACACTCTACTGGTAATGTTATTGCATTTCTATAAATTTCTGTGTTATTGCCTTGATGTATAAACATTCAGGTACCTGAAGAATGTGCTTTAAATTCATGTTTATACTAATTTGCCTACTGTCTGGTGTTTAATAATGCAGCAACCCTTGCTTAGCATTAGTAAAATAATTTAAGTAAGTGTTTTGCAATGTTCCATGAAGTGCATTAAAGCAATAATACTTTCTAAGTACTTAAAAAAAAGCAAAGCAATAATGCAGTGATACAGCTAAAAGCTCCATTAAATGAATATAGAAGACATCATAGATGGCTTGCTTTAATGTTTTTAAATTAATGTTCCGGCAGCTGATAGGTTTGAAAACTATCTTTCTCTGAAAATGATCATGACCAAAACCAGTATAAATATAAAACTGTAAATCATTCAACATGATAACTCAGTGATTTTTTTTATATATATACACACAACTGGAATGACATAGCAGTTACACACATACTAAACTAGTCTTTAGTAACAAATAATGAGTGCATTGGTGTATCATAATGCTGAATATCAAGATGAAATTATTTTGCCATCTAAAACATTAAAACCTGATTCATCATCAGTGTTACTGGGGATTTAAAAAATTATGTATTTCCATTACAAATTGAAATAATATGTTCTCATTGGATAGTGCTAAGGTCTTGTGAAGGTGGTGAAACAATTAAAAATTTCCTAGGTCTGAATTTTTACCTTTAGGAGAAAGGACTGCTGTGTTTCAGATCAGACAAAGTAATGGCACAGTCCAGATTTGGGCCTCATAGCCTTGATTTTCAACGAGTACGCAGATAATTAACTTCATTTGTTTTCAGATTTATCTAATGTTGGAAGAGAGGGATTGCTATAGAGCAAGAGAAATCTTTCCTTCTGCACAAACTACTTCCAATAGTTCGGAAGGAGATCAAATCAGTCCCTGGGCTTGTAACATCAATATAATTGAATTCGAGGAAGACTCGTATTAGCATTGGCAGCTTCTGATGCATTTCTATATAATAAACATTCACTGTTAAACAAGCCCTGTAGTTCAGCCAGAAAGTAGCGGATTCATCACTCCTTCCAATTATACAGTTACAATTACAATTAATAAGCAGTGACCATTTTTGTCTCTATCCTGTATCCAATATAGAGACATATATTTTCTATTGGAAAATATAAAAATAAAATATATATTTCTATTTATATTGGTCTATTGGAACTGCCTCATTTTAATTAATAAATATTTGCATGATATAGATACATATAGTTTGTAGAATAAAGTAGTAATAATCTACACTTCTAATACAAATAAAACATTACTTTATAACAGTGCTTGCATTATAGCACTGTTCATGCAACACTATATAACACTGTTGTGTTATATAAAGAAACTACATATACAATTACATAGAGAAGCCTAAAAGAATCAATTGAATAGTAAAGGAAAGAAAAGACTTGAACAGGAGGACAGCATGCTTGGAAGACAAGAAATGAGAAACTTCTGCAAAAATAGGAGCAGTTCAGCTGAAGAATACAGTGAGGGAGGTAATGGGGGGAGTAACAAAGAAAGGGGATTACCTGGAGCACAACAGGGTAAGAAAAAAGGAAGCAAGAAAAACGTACACTGGAAAGCACCAAGATTACTAAAGCCTTGCGTAGTAGTGTAAGACCCAGAATATGATGCTAAAGATGCAGAAGGTTAATGTCCTTTTCCAGAGGATGCTTAGTGAGACAATATGATTGTAGCAGCAGAATTTTGGAGAAGATGGAATGAGACAGGGCTCAGAAAAAATAGGCCACAGATACAAATATTAGTAAGAATAAGATGAAAAGTTCTCACTAGTGCAGAGCAAGGTTTTCAGCAGTGTCACTTATCAGAGGAAGAGCCTGAGAGAAAGAAAAGGACAAAATGCATGTTGTGAAAGAATGAATACATTGTTCTGTGAAGACTGGAAAAAAAAAAAAGTAAAATTAATGAGGAAAAGGTACAGAAGGAAGTATGCATTGTTTAAGAATTTAGAAGGTCTTCTCAGAGACTAGATCAAGCCAAAGTGTAGGCTTGATCTAACACTAGGGTATTGTAAGTAGGTATGAATGCAGAACCCCACATGGTCACTGACCCACACAGTGGCTGAGATATACTTAGAGATATTTTCCACTCATTTTTATAAGGTTAATTTGCCTTTTCTACCATCCTACACAATGAATGCTTGCTATTATTTAGTCTAACCCTATCCTCACAGTATGAGACAAGTATGTATTTTAGAATGCTGAGCACTCTAACTTCACAGTTAATCAATTTTACCGACAACCTTAGCATACCTATAATAATAAAGGCGTGCATACCAGCACGCCTTTATTTTGCTTCCTCATATTGCCGCAAAATAACAAAGTGCAAAGGAAAAAAATAAGCAGTGAGACAAAAAAGAAACTTCTGTATCAAATACAAACAGATTTAAATTGTTTTGCTTTTGGATGAATGGTCAAAAATGCATAAAACATGAAATTCTTTGAAACATTTTAACAAATTGAAAAAAAACCCACTGCAAATTGATTTTTAAATCATTCACTAATGGATCAGTTGAACCATAACCTTCATATTTATGTAGGAAATGTATACAGGAAAAACATGTGAGCGTCCAAATTAAGAATCCCGATAAACAATTAAGTACATTGTCAAACACGTTTAACAATACCACATAGAAGGTCATGTTTTATCTTGCCAAAAGATGGGGTTCATGTATGAATAATATTTCCTCCAAGTTATCTCGTCACATTTTTATTTTCCTTTTGGAAAAAACTAGCAAACTGATGTATGCATTTTAGAAACATGCATTAGGTAAAGAGGGAAAATCTTGGGACCATTATCATAGAAATTCATTCTTTATATACATTCTCGTAAACTATTAGCATAATTGCAAATGCAAAACCAGGAGAAAAGACAACAAAAGGTGATGTTATTTTAGGATGTAGATATAAAAACTTTCCGAATTTGAAATTCAGTTATATAAGTATAGGGATTATGAAACATCTTCTCCTAAGCATTTGAATGAGGAATTATGTAGGAAAGACTGGATGTTACTATTTTTTTTCCTCAGATTTGTATGTTCAAAAATGTATGCATTGCACCACTGTAACTCTTGTCAATTCTCTCTTAACTTTCTAGTTGAAAAGCAAATTGTATGTTTTTATGAAGTAGGTTCCTGTGGTACTTAAAACTATGCTGTTCCACATCTCATATTCTGCTTATACAAGAATTGTATCATAAATATACAAAACATGTGACATTTTTCTGATGAGCAACCAAGAAATAATAATTTAAGCATTTTTTTAAATTACTGCTGTCAGAATTTTGACGAGACTATTCCTACAAAACAGCTGCTGTTATATGACTATGAAGTAGGCTATTTATCTAGAAAAATAGTGAATAAGCTATCACTTTAAATTGTCTTTAGTGTTAGCTGAGCTTCAAGCATTTTTATATGTATCATATTTTAATGTCAGATTGACTACAGACAACTCATATTTCTTGTTTCTTGTTTCTCCCTAATTACAATAGTGTCTTATATTTAATTACAGCAAGATGCTAATGACATCATCTTGCATTATATTAGATACAATAAATTCTGCCTTGTGTTTCACAGTGATATCTAACTAAGCAGCAGAGAGTGGGTTAGACTCCCCATCTCAACCACACTGGCCTTCCCAACTCCTTTTTAATACTTTCTTTGGGCAAACCACAAAGCTACTCTTTGCTATCAAAGTGTTATTTTAGCTACTCAGCAATAATGTTTACTTTACCAAAAAGCCATAGAAACATAAAATATTAATGCAATGAATGTCAGGTTTGCATTTCGCCAAATCTAATGAAGTCCCCTTCATGATATCCACATGACATTCCTCCCTCCAAATAAACATCAAAAACCAAAGACCTGTTCAGAATATAATTATCGGAATCATTGCAAAAGATGAGAGAAAACTTTCTTGGGAACCACAGACCACGACAGTAATAGTCTCACTGGTGACCAGTTAACAGCAGCTCAGTGATACTCAAATAATAGACATATGTCTAAGTCCACATCACCAGAAAAACTTGCCAAGTTCCTATACACACAACACACTCCATATTTCTGAGGAAGATCCCTCTTTTCCCACCACCCTTCAGCAGCTAAAGGCAGCCACCAGGCTGGTGTCCTAGGAAGTCTGGATCCGGCACATGACTTCCCACCCTGCTAACCCTGATACGCAACGGGCGAGTCTGCTGACTCCAGCAACTTGATTGCGTAGACCTTACTTAAATAGGAAAATATGTATCCCAGAGTGGTACAGTGGTGAATACAGACAGCTAATAGGAACAAGGGGAAATCATTTCTACATTTTCTTGTCAGCCACATCAGTCGATGGTATGAGCCAGGTGTGCTGAAATCAGGCAGAAGAAATAGCTACATGATAAAGAAAGCAATGCCAGTAACTTGAGAAAGAAGTGTCTGCCCATTTTTATTCTGCAGCAGAAATGACTGCGAGGGACATTGAATTGTCTTTTTCTTGCCTTCTTTTACTGGGGGATGGTGTGACCCTCAAGCTCTTGAATCCCTAATTATGATGCTTTGATTTGTGGAGGATGAGAAGTAAAAACTGCAATGATTAGAAGAGTTTACATTCGGTAACAAGGTACTGACATTTAAACTCCCTTGGCCTTTTTTTAATTGAAAAATGAGCTTTCTTACTATCACATTTAATGAGCTGGTGTTCACTCTTAAAGGGTTAATGCTATGCCCCAAGAATTATCTGTGTGCTAATGGCTCAAGAAAATTCCTTTGTGTAATTAGTATTTTTGGTATTATATAATATTCCTGAATGGATTGTTATGAATATTTCCACCATATGTCATATGAATATTATATCACCATTAAAATGAAGACCAACTAAACTTTAGGATAAAAAGCAGCTCTTCAAATTTAAGCACATAAGTCATTTAAACTTAAAAGTTTATTTTTATGCCTTATGGCTTGATTACTCCTTGTAACAGTGGGATCTAAATATCAATATCTACATTCAAAGATAACATGTCTTAAGAGATCATAAGAATAAGAACATAATCAAGGAAAAAAATCAAAATACAAGTCTAAAACCAACAGAAGAAACAGAAACTTTTTTCAACTATTCAACCTACAGGTACAAGGTTACAAGATTACTCTGCTAAAATAGATCAACTTATTTAAAATAACTCAATTCAATTACATTGACAATGTTGTAGAACATTTTCTAGAATAAGTAAAAGTCATATGAATTCTAAAAGAAAATATGACCAATCCTTGAGCAAAGTATCTGAAAATGGGGAGTGAAGGAGGTTCCCCAGGAAGTTTGTATTTGGATTTTTTTTTTGTTTGTTTTGTTCTTTCAGATAAATAAGCCCCATCAAGTAGAGCATTTTTGCAAAGGCATACCACCAGTAAAGAAACTGAGATATTCACCTCCACACAAAACAGGTAAAAAAATATTATTGTGGCTAAGGAAATCAAAAAGGGAAACTACGTGAATAAGGACATGCTTCAAAAAGTTGAAGTTATTTTTAAGTGAAAAAAACAGAGAGGTGTTCCCTGTTTAGGGACCACACTGAAGATCTAGCTTAAATTAAAGCCCTGGTAAAAGAGGCCATTAAGCAAATTCAGCAAAATTTTGAAGAGTAATCTCCAAGGTGGGATTTTTACCCAGGACTTCTAAAGAATTCTAGCATGAAACAGTTGGATTATTTAGTGCAATTTAACTCAAAACTGTCTCAATAACAGACAAAGATACTTCAGTGCCAGAGGCAAATGTGACACCAGCTCCCCAAAAAGACTGTGGCAGAGATATGGAAAATTACAGCCAGTAGGCCTGGCTTCCTTATTACACAAGCTAGCAGAATTTGTAATAAAAAAACTGTACTAGAAGACACTGAATAAATACGATATCTTTGATGAGTCAACACAGCTTTTTTAAGAAAAGTCATGCTTCCTTTGAAAAAGTCAGCATGTATGCAGATAAAAGAGATGGACTAACATCACACAAACCAAAAGACCTTGTCCAGAAATGTCTCTAATATTGGTAACTGTCAATAGCTGTCAGCACTCACTGAAAAGTATGCCTTTTGGGAAAGTAGGTCTTCTTTTGGGTAGAGGAACAAAACAAACATTTTATGAAATATATTATTTTAAAACAAAAAAACCCCATGTCAATACATGAAAACCATACTTAGAGGCAGTTGCATTCTTAGCACAACATCTCTTTAATTTGCTAACCTGCTAAAATAATTTGGTTGTGGTGTCCTGAGATATTCAAGATTGGCAAGATATGAAAAAAGAAAAATCATTAGAGGCTGATCGTCTCCCTGAACATGAAATAATTGTATATTGCAGGTTTGATGTTCTTTTCCATGAGCTCTGCAGAGGAACAGGAGCTATATATCTCCAGTATATATCTACATTACTTTTTTTTTGTTTAAAATCACAAGTACGAGTTGTACAAAAAATGGGAAGTGATTTCAACCCAGCATTTGTTTTACATATGCATGAGAACACATATATTAATGTCCACATATTGTTTTAAGTTACATTTAACAAATTCTGCCCCTAGCTGATGTGCATCGCATTCATACCAAATGCAGTCTACGTTTCCCCCCAGTGCTGCCTGCCAGTTGCCTTGCTGACGAGTTTCTGATCACTCCATTTAAACTCTTGTTCAGTAATTGCACTTACTGACAAAACAGAGTGCTTACTGTTTTATTTGCCAAGACCTGTTCGTTTTTGCTAAACCCCGAACAGGAGTATAAAACACAGAGCACAACCAACATGAGCCTTCTCTGCTGGGCTGAAAGCTCGTAAGGCTATTTCCAGCACCAAATAAAGCTGCGAGCAGAGAGCCTCTCAGGCTTGATATACTCAGATGCAAACTGCAGATACTTGCTTAATCTTTTAAAACTAACCTAATCTGCGCAGGGAAATGGCAGGCCAGGAGGGGATACCTGGCAGCTGTTCACCGACCTGATGGCTAGAATCAGCTGGGAAAGGCAAGCACAAGAAAAAGAGACGGAACTGGATATACGTTGCTTAAAAAAGCCTTAAAAATATGGAAGATAACATTCAGGGTCCTTTTGATCCTCCATTTGTCTCGCCACAGTGCCAGCCTGGAATACATTTGTATTCTCTGTTGTGCCTTGGGGAGCGTCGGCTTTATTTTCTGCCCCAGAGTCAGGGAACAGCATCTTGCAAATCTACTTGTGGTACAGAATTTTAACCCCATTTTATCTATTTCCTCATTGCTGTTCCAAAGTACCAAATTTTTGTGCCATTAGTTACTCTTAACAGTGGATTCCAGCTCTCAATGCCCCTCTGAGGTCTCCGGTTTTACTCTGGACCAGCTCAAGCGGCAAATATCATGCACCCACTTATCCTCCCCCAACACCTGCCCTGTGCYGTCCGAAGGAGGACTTTCTGCATTTCCTCCCAAGCCTTGCCATATGCCAGTAATGCAGGCTGCAAAGGACTGAAACAGCCTCAAGGAAACAGAACTTGCAACACAGAAATAATAGAAGATCATTTTCAGCTTTTCCTAACAGTAAAAAGAACTGAATATTTCATTAACATTATTTTCTTTCTAATTATAAAGCTTTGGAAACTGTTGCAAAATTTTTATGTTTGTATTTAAATCTATTTCAAATAAATATATGGTTGTATATAAAAATGAATTTAAATACATTTAATGATAAAATTAAGTTCCATTAATGTACTATTCTTTATTTTCAACAATAACAATTCACAGAGACTGTTATCCCTTTCATCTTAATTGGGTAATGTATTTTCCTCAGTATAACTGTTTGGGAAAAAATGTTAGGTTTCTTTTACTCAATTTGCAGACATTATTAATCTATGCAGCAGTTATGATGTATATTTTCCTCCACAGTATAATACTTCCCACAATATTCTACTGTTGTACCACGTAACCCTCATTTAACATGTGAAATATTCTTTGGTGGTGACCTGCAAATACCACCACAATTTCATTTGCCTCAGCACTGTTTGCTTGTTACTCCCAATAACTAATAAACACACGGACAGCTGGAAAATTAAAGGGGAGCCTGAAAAGCGCACCACGCCTGGAGAATTCCTCTGACCTTCTCCCCCGTCCCTGTGATGGATGGGAGCGGACAAACGGGGACCGTCACACTGCTATAACGAGAATGAAGCATTTACGGCGTCGGCAGTGCTCAGCGCCTCCAGCCCCCTCGGAGCCGCCCGGGAGATGGCGATTCCCATGTTCACGGGCCGTGCGTCTACTGCTGAAAGCTGGGGAACAGCATCACCCTGCTTCCAGCTCAGCCGCCTTTTCAGTTTTTTGGGCCTTCTTATAAGGGAAGGGCTTGGCAACTGCTTGCCACAGTTGGAGGCGCCTAACTTAAGAGCAGATGGATGATAATTTAGCTCCTTTCCTTTCCAAATAGCCATGCAGTGTCACCTATATAATCAGTTGAAACTCCACTTCTGCTGCATCAGTAATGCTTTATTCTTCAGGAGGACTTGTGTTATGGGAATAAAGCCTTGGGTTTTAGGAAAGCTAATGTAAAACTTCCAAACAGAAGCAAATAGAGAGTTACGAGACCAGTGGTGTGGAAATCTATACAGAAGAGTCTTATCCCTAGACACACCACACACACATATAAACGTCTTCAGTGTATTTTCGTAGAGTGTTAAAGATCTCTGCCATTACAGCGGCAAATAAAAATTTCATTTATCTATTTAAAGAACAAGATTTTGATAAAAAATTGCCCCTTGGGATAATTAGAATTAAGATCAAGTTTAAATCAAAGGCATATGAAATGCTCTGTACAAATGACAAATGACTGGAGCAAAAATTAGATAGGAGTAGATGATTAATAATGTTTTGCTTCAGTGACCTAGGTTCAAAGCCAGCCAAGGCTAAAATGAAAAGTAGGTTTTTGAGTCTAAATAATATAAATGTTATGTGAAAAGATTTACATTCTGAACACTATCTAAGCAATTAATCCTGAGGGAATTTTTTATAATTGCTAATTAGTCAGAGAACTACAAATGATATACAATGGAATTATATATCAGCTCTCTTACAAAATCTAGAGGGCTAATATTATTGTGTTGCATTAGTATAAATCCCTTTACAATGAAAATTAAAATAAATGGGAATGAAACTTCCTTCGCATTTGTTTCCAATATTTCTATAAGGTATGCTTGAAACCCAAATCCATGAATAAGATGTTGCTGTCCACTTGAGGGACTGACAGATCTCACAGACCATTGTAAAAGTTCTTTTAAAAACTGTGTGTTTTCTTCTATTATTTTTTTCCCCTACAGAAAGTGGAAGCAAACTTCCACTTTTTCTGTTTTCCCCAGTACACTGTAATGCTATATACAGTAACGTTCACTTGYCCATGTCTGCCTGCCGCCAACAAGGAAAAACAGTGATAACAGGCTGTGGTTATTTTGGTTTGGTTTACTTTACCGAGAGATACAGAATGACTATTACAAAGAATTTTCAGAAATTAATATAGGCAGAATTTTGGAAGGGTTTTTGAACTCACTGTCATTACATTCTATCTATCTTGTATCACGGGAAAACTCTTTTCCATAAGTACATAAAAATATGTACGTTGCATGGCAAGAGTCACAGCAAGTGCTACATGCTTATATACATTCATTTTCTAAAAGACCAGGTGCTTCTTGAAAACTGACAAGCTCTAGTACCTCTGCTGTAATGTGGGCCAACCTGAGAGAGAGCATCTTCAGCCACAGGAAGGAAAAAGGAAAAAAAAAAAAAAAAAAAAGTATCCCCTTGTCCCCTGTGCAGAATCTGTCCAGCATAGCTGCTCCCAACCAGTTTAGGAATATTGCAATCAAAGGAAGCTCAGTGGTAATTTTGAGCTTTCAGAAACCAGGTGTTAGAGCTCATAGGTAATGATTATATCCGCTGGGAATGAGTACAGAAAGCTTCCTCTAAGACCATTCAGTACGCTCTGTAAACACAATAGAGTTTCATTTCTCTCTTAGTAATCTATGTTCTCTTAGTGATTTGCTGATGAGGTAAGGAAAGGCTATGCAAACTGAATACTCCAGTATTTCAATGTATTTAATATGAAAAGAAATTCTTATGCATAGAAAAATTGATCCCATGCATTTTATTCTGGTATCATACTGCCTACCATCTTGAAGAAGAGGTAGATGCCATGAAGCTTCTCATGCAAGGCATAATGTTGCTCTAAAAAATAACGGACTGACACCAAGCTGTATAATTCCCTTTGGGAAACTGCCTGAAAAGTTCACAGGAAGGTCAGAAACAACCATTGTACAAGCTAGGCTAAAGTATTAATATATTAATTAGCAGTTTAATATGCACAGTAATTCTGAGGGTGAGACAACTAAAGGTATCAAGCAGAAAACCCAAAAACCACTATTAGTAGCTCATTGATTTTTTTTTCCCCAATTAATTTAAAACCTGACTAATTACTGTCTGCCATGTGAGTGATCTTGGACATATTAACAATACAGAGTGAAAGTAAGTATTTACACAGATTGGATAACAACAGTGCAGGCTGTAGAAGTATGTGGTTTTACATTCGTTTAATTCGAGTTTCAACAAAATTAAATTTAAAAAGGTCAAAGTAAACTAGCTCTATTTATTGATATCAATTTGCCATATGTTCAGGAAAGTGTTGAAACAACCTATATCGATCTGAAGTTGTGATTCAGTGTTAGCTATTTAATTAATTTTATTTTCTAGTAGTTTTACAGATACTCAGATCTTCATGCAAATACTATTGCCATCACTAGGATTCTTTCACAAATATGGAGCAGAAAATGTAGACCACAAATTAATCTCAGTTACATCAGTGTTGTGCAGAATTACTTCCACCTACTCCTCCAGATCTGGTAAGATGTAAATCGGAAAGGAATCTAGCTTTGTAATACAATCACTCAAATAAAATTGTGTTTTATTCAATGCAAATATTTCTCATTATCACAGAAACTAAGTCATAATTACAAGTTTAGTGTTATATGTAACTACGAGGTTAACAGCAGGCAATAAATTAGTCCCCAAATCTTATGTGACAGAACAGATCACTGCAACAGGCAATTGAGCAACAGGCAATGCCACGTGGCATAGTTTTGAAAGTGATTACGGTGAAATTTTTGGACACCCTACGTGACATCCAAATGCCAGAAATGACCTGCATACACTTACCATACTTAGATGTTTATACATAGCGTATTTAGTGATACACAGATTAATCTATTCTGCAATAGTGAAAGAGAGAGCGCTCACCAAAACAAGCCCGTTACAGCTACGGCATGGAAATAAGTCACCAAAAGGAGGTGGGAGAGTTTTACTCCCGCTGAGGTAAATTAAGCTGAGGTTGAGATTAATTAAGCAGGTAAGCACAGCCCATGACACCTAGTCAAATAAAGACATTTGCATATTTAAAGAAAGTGAAACAATATCTGTTTTAATTAAGTAGGCTGCTCCTTCAGGTTAATGCATTCAGGGGGCAAATTAAATCTGTCTAGACTCCCTGGCAGAAGYGGAGATCGGCTGCAGGCAATCGGCACCCTGAAACGTGATTAACAGCCTCAAAAGAGGAGGCTTCACTCCATCAGCAGYGTCGGGGAGCCGGGGCCGGCGCGGGGAGCTGGCGGCTGCCCTCTCCGGGCAAGCAGCAACGCGCTCTCCGCCAGGGCCCCTGCACCGACGCAGCCGAGCTGACGCTCCACCTGCGCACAGTATTTTCTCTAGCTGTCTCCTATGTATGTCGATGCCAAAATATTTGACATCCAGCTTGCTCCAACAGTTTACGAGTTTCGTGTTTCCTTGGCTTTCTTGTGCACGTCAGAATAAAATGCTTGTGCAACACTTCACAAGGCATCTTGCCCCACAGAGGGGTATCTGCTATTTGCGGTAGGACTGCCCACCGCCTGGCTGGTGGACCTTTCCTTCTTCTTCTTCAGCGTCAGGGATCAGAAGCAGCAATTAAAATTATATTCTGCATTTCTATAACTGCTGATTAAAGGTGACAGTTTCTAAAACTTTCTCTTTGTCATGCCTTTATTGTCTGACTTGTTTTCATGTCCGACTCCAAGAGCAGTGAGGAGAAACCTGTTGGCATGATGGAGACTCCACTCTCCAGAGTGCTTTAAGCCACAGAGCCAAGGCAGTTCCTCAGAAGTTCCTGTACGCTCTGGCAGAAAATAATTCAAAGCATCAGATGCCTTTCTGCATGGAGCCATCCTCCCACGGCCCCTCACGGCCCTGCAGAGTGCCGGCCAGGAGGCAAAGGGAAAAGGAAGCGTCAAGCTGAGGTTTCAAGACAGACAAGGTGAAGGAAAAGGGAGGCTCCAGCTAGGTCAGGAGGGAACGAGATGCCTGTACCTTAGACATACTTTCATGTATTTTCCAGTTTTCCATGCCTTCGAGGAAGCAATCTGAAGCCTAACATTTCATGTACGTATCTTCAGTAGACATCTGGCCATCTCATGGTATTCCTCACGCATAATCTGACCAAGGAATAAACATCTCTCACTAAAAGGCATGGATCACTGTAATGCACATTGATTTTTCTAGTGCGAAAAGTTCTGGATGCCAAAGATTTGTAAACTGAGCTAACAGTAAACTTTCAAATATCAATAGCTCTTGAGATTTCTGCTTGAACCTCTAAAGAGAAACGCGAAGCAATGCATACAAAAGCCTAACTTAGTATTTAGAACTGTAAAAGTTACAACAAGGGATAAATGCAAGTGCTGGATAAATCAATATTAAATCTAAGCTTATATAGTGAGTCATGCTTGATAGAAGCATGGCTTTCTATTTTTTATTGCCTAGGATCGCTCAGGATTCATTTCACAATTAAAAACATATGGCTGCTATATAAAAAAAAATCTGCCAAAGCCATTAACCAATAATACAAATGATAACTTTTACTCCCAGCACTTTCCACTGTAGTAATATGTTCAGTGTACAGTCAACAAGCTTCAAATTTTCAGGTGCTTACAATCATTAAGTCTTTGCTTTTTGGAAGTCAAACCACTTATTCACAAAAAGACAAAAAATATATGTTTTGTTACATAATACATGCCCTAGCCTATGTTCTTCTGGAGTATTTGCACTGAAAATAAACAGGAGATAACGAGACCAGTGACAAGTGTCTGTATATGTTTTCCTTTGGTAAATAATGAGAAATTAACAGCTACCTTTGAAATCAGACAGAAGTACTATAGGTTGTTTGCTCTGAATTTCGAGAAATCCTGATAATCTTTTCTGAAGTGAAACTACAAATAAAAATTTCGTTCAGAGCTGGGCATGTAGTTCCGAAAAGTATTACCTCTGCTTCATTTGAGAGACTGCATGAAGCCACCAAAATGCTTTGCAAAGTGCATTGTAGGCAAAAAGATGTGACTTTTCCTGCACTTCATGTACTCATGGCACAGTACAGCATATGTAGCATAGCAGGCTTCAGTACTGTGTTTCATTTACRCTCACACCCTTCCTTCAATATATCTGCCAAATTTGGGGAAAGCTACATATTTTGGATTTTAATGTAATGAGAAAAACTTTGGAGACTCTTCAGCAGTTCAGTTAATATGAAGAACTGCTTATTTGCGGTCTTCCACATCTATCAAAATAATTTGGATCAAAGTGTAAAATCACCCACTTAGGATTTTTTTTGGCCTAGGAGGCCTCTTATGGAAGACTGTGTTTTGAATGGATCTCACTCTTCCTCATAAGAGGTTATTTCTCATGAATGTGACCAACTATAATATCTATAATCTTCATATGAGACAAATATTCTTCCAAGAAATGTATACAAGTTTAAATCTAATCTAAGTTATGTATGTTATGACAGTTAAGTATGTTATGACTGCAAATATGAGAGCACTGAGGACTACAGAAATAGCTTAAAAACAAAAGTAGTATTATATTCTTTTGTGATTTATGACATGTCTCTTGTTGAAGAGAAATTTCAGTTTGATTTCTGACAATATAGCTCAGCAAAACTGGCAGGATCTGAAATGCATCTATTCACTGCAAGGCCTCCCATGGGTCAAGATATTACTGAAAAGTTGAGTGATATGAAATTATATATATTTGCAACAAAGTAAGAATAGTGGAAGATGACTTTTTTGTATGCACACAAAGGGGACTTGCATATATTTTGCTAAGAGAAAATTCTACATTTGTTAAATCAACACTGTTATAATTAGCTATTCCTCTATACATGTAAGCCATGGTTTAATGATCTTAGCAGTCATTTTCTAAACCCAACGCTGACATGTCACTCACCCATCTAATTTATTACTCTCTTTTTTTGGCTTTCCTCCCCAGGGATGGGGGGGAGAAGTAGGCAAAGAGAAATGAGGGAAAACAGGAACAGGCCCCTGTGCTTCCAGCGTGAGGGTCCAGGCAGCAGGATCCAGGCAAGGAACCCTCATGCCAGGGAAGCGGACCGAGCGATGCCACCTGAGTGCGCATGCGCCTCTCTAAGGGCCATCCAAGGAATTCATACGGCAAATTCACTGCATTCACTGCTTGCAGACTCTCACCACAACTTTTCAACTTCTTTTTTGATTAGAGAACAACAAAAATTGAGTTTTTAAAACTACCACAGCTGATATACTGCAGATTGTTCTAAAAGGAAGATGAAACAGTAATGTGAAACACAGGAATAGAAATGTGGCCCACTATTAGAAAAGCAGAGCCAAAGCTCTACGCACACACTCTATTTAGGGAGCTTAAAGCAGCTGTGCTCTTTCTCTCTCTAACTTTATTACTGAATAGTGATATCATTCTGAGTTTGAAAAACACATGTTCTGTGGATGCCATTTGCAAGTTATTGTCATAGTGCAATATGTAGACTTATAGATAGTGGCCAGACATACCCCAAGTCAAGGATGTGCATAACAAAGAGTGACAGAGATCACACATATTCAGAGGAAAAAAAAAAAAGAAAAAAAAAGAAAAAAAAAACTTTTAGAAAGCTTTCATTTTCAAAGGATCAAGGCATACAGGCACCTTAAATTGTAGGGGCTATTGGACTAACCCTCCTCATTCCCCAGAGTTATTCACTCCCAGAATTATAAGTTACTGAGCAAAAACATAAAGCAAAGATAACCCAACTGAGCATCAGAAATGAAGCCATGTGCCTGCAGAATTAACAGTAAACAATTACCTGCAGAGATCTGTCTTTAAAATCACATAGTTTTTCCTTCAAGCAATAAGCAAAAAATATCTTTCATTGCTTTGCCATGGGACAGTGTTTTCAGGTGCCTGCATTTTCACTGTTACAGAAGAGCRGTTTATTTTCAGTGCAGGGCCCTGCATGACCCAGTGGCCAGCAGCTAAGCTCAGGGCCAGGCTACCACACTGCTGCCAGCTCTCCCAGCCTCTTAATTGCTTAAATACATAATTAACTCTTCCCTAGCTGTAACAGCTGAAACAGTCTGCAGAGAAACCCTAACCTCCCCTGCCAAATGGCTGTTGAAAGGTTGAAAAATGTCCAGGTCATCTGAAAAGTATCACAAGTACCAAAGTCCACCAATCTTCTTTTTTTTTCATGGTGCTCAAGATTCCCCAGTTATACAAGCCTAGTCCTTTCCCACCTTCCCCCCTCCTTTTCATATTTGCTTTATCTCTGAGAATTCCTGTAAATTTTTAAATACTACCTATTCTCATAAACACTAGCAATCTATTCGTTTCCTTCCCAGGGGAAATTAGTTTCCTTCCGACTCTGTACAAAGCAGAGAAATGGGGGAAAAAAGTATTTTATCTGGGATGCAATTTTACTGGGATAAAAATCTACTGAAATGCCACAAATGTTTAATGAATGTGTATTCATTGCTATTCAAGGCAATGAGGATGAAGACAGAAAAAAGTATAGATAAATATGAGAAGCTAATTGTAACTTTAAATAAAACTGATATATTACATATAAAGAGTTCCTCAAAACTGTAACAAATAAGGTTCTTCCACAGTAACTGTGGAAAGATAGCAACTGTATCAAAGTGAAACCTCAAGCTGTATATTTAGGATGAAAGAGTGGGGTTTTTTATTTTTTGGTTTTTTTACAGCTAACATTTTTAATAGATTACTTAAAAAATCTTGTTCAGAAATTGAAACACAAGAGTCATTAAAATGTGAAAGAAAAACATCTTTCTGTGATATTCTATAAGTAGAAGATATTAGAAGGAAGTGGGTGCTCTGGGTCTGGGTCTGGATGTGTCTATATGCGTCTCTACTGCACAGCAGTTTTGTGGAGTGAACTGTCCACGACCCTAGAGCAGGCATGTGTGACTAGCTCATGCTAACAAAACATCAGTTGTGTTGTTGATAAAACCACAGCTTGAAGGGGGTTGAAGAAAAATGCAACAGGAGCCCCCCAAAAGTCCAAACACAGTCTGATAGGAGTCTCCAAGGTGTGAGCACAGGATGAGGCCAGTGGTCCCAGGTCCCTGAACAAATCATTAGTGACCAGCAACTGGTCCTGCAGGAAAAGCAGCCTTGCCAGCCCAACCTGTTTTAGGGACAAAAATGGAAGAGAAAACAAGTCTTGTTCACTGCCATACGGAGTAAATGCAGCTGTCAATGTAACCACAAAGCAGTGGAGAAATAAGGCATGGTACATACTGGAAAATGTTAAAATATCCCCAGGCAGACCCTAGGTTGAGGAGGAAGAAATCACCACCATCAACACCATACTCCTCTTGGAGCCCTTCCCCTAACACCATGCCACCATCACCACCCTACTTCTTCTGGAGGGGGCCCCAAGCCGCCTGGGGGACAGGCAGCACCACCAGCTCTGCAGCTCTGGTGGGGGGCAGGCAATAAACTGTATTTTGAGTTGTGGAATATATAGGGTCCTGATAACAGTTGTCCCTTTTTATTAGAAGGACAAGGTTAGAATTTATTTTTATCATAATTAGATGTGAAAAGCCATATCCTGCACCATTATACACAAATGGCCTACACTACCATTGACTTTCATGGGGAAAGGTTAGGTCATTAGGCCCAGCTCCAGGAACGTACTTAAACACATGTTTGAGTGCCTGATAATTATGCATACACTTAAAGTTAGCTATATGTTGAAATTCCATTATGAATACTGGTAGAATTAAATAGCCATTGTGATCAGCATCACTCTATAATGTTACACTATGTTGGGTATTCCCAATCTCATTTGTAACTCAGGAACACCAAAAGTAAGTTCATAAACAAATGAGAACCAATAAACAACACATCTGTTGACATGAAATATTTTTATAGTAGGTCTAGACTTGCTGGTTTTGTAAATCTAACTCAGGGCATTCTAGCATAAACTCCAGGGAATCAGCTTTGAAAGTGTGCTGAGCAATGCCTGCAGGCTACACCAGACTTTTCCAGCAGTGCTCAAGACTGTGACCAATCCTTTAGCCTGAAATCTTATACTAGTTTTTACTGTTCTGCATAGTAAAAAAATAATATCAGCAATCATGTAAAGTGATAAAGTAGTAGCTTAGCAAATCTTGAGTAAAGATTGCCTGCAATACATATCCTGCATAGTTTTTCTCAAGCTAACAAGATGGCTAAAAATGCCAGAGGTGAAAAGTAAGGAATGAGCAATGGCTCATCATGGATAGCTGTCACAGAGCCAGCTTGGTCACAAGCACACAGAAGATAAGTGACTTTAAGTGAGATAGGCTTATTTACCTTGTATAGATTAAGATACTTAGTCTGAATAACATCAGATTATTTTACACAGTTTCAGAGAGTTTTATATTAGTGATAAAATAATGGAAGTATTCTGCTGAGACAATAGCTGTTCCTCTAGCACTGAACCTGTGCTTATTGTAGATGCCCTGAAACCTCTTTATTATTTACATACTTATTGGATTACATGTTTAAAGTTGAAATATAAATATTTTTATCTACCACTGTAAGAACCTAGTTTCTCTGAGATTCCTTGAGAGGTCTTACTACTTAGTTCACATCTGGAGGTAAGCAACACCTTGCAATAGTAGGCTCAAGAGAAGTAAGGACAAATAAACCATTTTGGGGCTCATCTTTCAAATTATTTTCTTTTTGAAAGATGTAAATAAGATCACATATCTGCTTTTTATCAGTGCATATTGTTATTGCGCTTAATAATAAATGCTAACTCATATTCTTTCCAAAAAATTCTCTCCTGCCACTGCAAGAGAAAATAGTTGTTTAAAAGAGTAAATTTGTCAAATCCTTTCTATTGCTTTAATCACTATGTAATCCACTTCAAATTATTGTTTGGTTGTGGGGGTACAGTATGCAATACTGAATATCCCACTCATGGTTTTTATTCATGATATTTACAAATGGGCATCTTTCCCATAAGTTATGATAGAAAAGGAATGCACATAAACAAAACTGCCAGGTAGAGAACACGAGGAGAGTTGCCATTTAGTTGTAATTTGCAAAGTGCCTATCAGGCAGAACTGTAGACCGAAATACGATATGCACATTTTAAAAGTCAGATGATAAACAAAATGTTAGAACTTCACTCACTGTGCAGTGCATATTTTTTCTGTTTCTTTTCATTTCAGGATTATTTGTACCCTGGCTAAAATGGCCACGGCTACCTTTCAACCTGAAATATCAACATTCACCCTATATATTCTTTTATGTCTAGTCTTTTAACCCGTATGATCTTTCCTACTAATGTATTCCAAAAAAGTCTTTGTACAGTAATGTACTCAAATTTGCCTGATGCATTTTCAAATTATTGTAATTTAGTTATTCAGAAGCAGTACACTTTTATCCTAATGTTTATCTGAAATATATTCTGATGTAATAGTTTAAAGGACAAATGTAATTATACAAAACACTGTTAGAACATGTGTTTATTTTAAAGATAAAAGTGGGTGACAAAACAATCTCTTTTAAATTGTTTATTCAGTATGATTACACACATTTAAATCATATTTATTTATTTCATCCTCCATGTACATAAGTCTACAAAACACTAATTTTTCTATAAAACATCCCTGTGTTTTTGAAAGACAGGAACTGATATAAGGATGTTGAAATCCACTGAAATTGCTATATTGAAACTCCTGCTCAATTATACCAAGTCTTTCCTTTCTTTCTTTTTTTTTTTCCCCTTTTTTTCTGATCATGAAACTAGATGGGACAGTTTTGTTTTTGACAACTTATATTAGAACAATCATGCCCTAATTTATTAATCAACCTCTAAAACGTGGATATACCTCAAACCGCATACAAAGTTATTCTTTGCTATCTATTTCAAGGGAGGTGAAGGGGTATCTTCAAGGGTAACTTTTAAGGTGATATACAAGGGTAAATTTTTCTTAAAACAAGCCATATAACAAATTATTCCTACCCTGAATAAAATATCCTTGAGTTAATGATTTGTACACTTTATGAGCATAGAGTGGGAACAGAAGAAATGTAAAAAACATTATAGACTCATAAGTATTTTATTAGAAAGAATGAACTGCTTACTCTCCAGTCTCACTGGCCGATTACAATGATTTGTTTCTAATAGAAGGATAATTTTGTTTCTGTAAAAAAGAAGCCATTAAGTTTAGTGTTGTCATTTATTCCCAGTCACATTTTCTAAGGTGTTTAAACCCAACACTTAATTTGTTATTTTCTTCTTTATTCAGTTTTGCTCCAGAATATATTTTATATATGATGAATATATATACGGCCTGATGAAATTCTCCTTAGGGCAATTAAATAGTTTCCAGAAAGCAGGAAAAAGGCAAATAAATCTTTAAAAGAAATAATCCAAGGTACTTGTGTGCTTGACTTCAGCTTCTGGAATACTTGCAGAATCCATGTGTAAAACATCCAGATGATACCAATGAAACAAAAAAGTCAACATGTTTTTTTTGGGAATTAATCATTTCAAATCCATCAAACTTTTTTTTTTTTTTTTTTTTTTTTTTTTTTTTTTTTAGTACAGTGACTGGTCTTGGGGATAAGAGAAAAGCAGACTACGTAATTCATCATGACCTTAGTAAAGTTTCACAGTCTCACATGATAGTCTCATGAGTTAAAAAGAAATAGATAGTCTAGATGAAGTTTACCCTACGTGGGATGGAAAGCTAGTTGGAAATCCTTACTTAAGAGAAAAGTTATTAATCACTGTCAAACTAAGAGGATGTGTAAAATGCAGTTTAGATATGTCTTTCCGAGGAATGACACAATTCAATATTTCTAGTATTGTCGTGGGTGGGGGATGAAGAGTCTTCTTATTAAATTGGCAGATAATACAGATATGAGAAGTAGTACAAATGCATGGCAAGAAAAAAGTAGAATTTATTGTGATCTTGACAAACTATAATAAATGAGCATGGGATCTTTTTATCTAAACAGCACAACACCAGGTTGTGGGGAGCTTTGCTGATTTTAAAATGAGTATTCTACCATTTTTTTTCTTCCTTTGGAATATATCCACAAACATGAGGAAGGTACTACTTTTCCCTTGTCCTTGCAAGTACTCTGTAATCTCTTATTCAGACATAAGATATGGCTCATCAAATCTGTAAATGATCCTTCTGCTCTGATCAGATCTTTCCATTCACATCAGCCAATTATTTCAAAATGTGCAATCCTGTGGCTTTGGATGTTTCTCAAGAAATATGAGGTAAAAAAAAATATTATTGCTTTAATCTGTACATGGCATAAACTGACAGTACTAGGAATATTGTGTCCAATTTCATTATCCATGTTTTTAAAAGGAAATGTATTACTCATCCATATGATGGATGAGAAACTGAATATCAGTCCCCAGACACATGCGAGGAGGACTGGAGGAGACAGTCAGTCTTGAAATTTTACCAAAACTGTTTTTTGTCACTTAGTTGAGAATTAGTAGGTACTGACATCTAGAGAGTCAGTCTGAGACAGGAAATCACATCCCAAAGCAGCACATCCCAAACCTGAGCTGACTAAAGAAGGAACTCAAATTTCAGTAAAACTACAGCCCAGCTGTATTTTATCTGCTGCCTACAGTTATCCTGGCTATTGTTTGCACTTCCAAAGTAATATCAAACAGTTTGTGTGTATTTTCCTGTGTCTGACTCATTAATGCATTTTCAGCAAACATGGATCAAAAGGCTCTTTCTAGTCTTTTCTGAAGCTTAGCATGGAAAGCGTGGGCGGTAGGGCCTCTTTCCTTTTGGTGCAAACGGATCTCCTCATGTAGCCATGGAGGCAGATGGTACTTTCATTTTCCAAAGCATTTCCTGGGTCCTGGACTCATTCTGCATCTCTGTTCTACATATCATACAGTGTAAGTGCTATTCTCTTCACAATCAGCAGAGTTTCTGGTTTTTTACAGGAAGGGCATGCAGCAGACTTGTCCCCAGCACTATTCTGTCCTCCCCCTCTTCTCCCCTGTTCAAGGGGCGTCTAGCATCAGAACCAGTCACACCCCATATAAGGCTGCTGTTCATAGTGTGTTTTAAAGTTTTCTGGTTTATCTGTTAGATGTTCATCCATATTTCAGTAATTTTCCTCTCCTTTGACTGATCAGGGAAGGAGAAAACCATTTTGCAGACGTACAGTTAAACACTGACTCAATGGCTAACTCAATGTACCTGTCCTATATGTTTTCCTTAACCTTAAATAACACTAACCTTAAAAAATAAGGCTAAGTTGTTGACAGAACAATGTAATTAACATATCTTTTTCTGTGAAAGACACAGTGTATTTTGGAACAAAAGTTTAGATGTTTTTGAGACCACAAGAAATAATTAGTCTCTGTTCTTGGAACAAAATTCACAAGACAAGGCAGGCAGGTAGGTACACACTACTCAACAACTAAAAATTCTTCTTCTTCTTCTTCTTCTTCTTTTTTTTTTTTTTAAGACCCAGATGACATTTTCAAGTTCATTCAAATCTTGAAGAGCTGAAGTTGAAGTTTTATTACCAATTTCTGTTTTGAAGGGAGCTAGGCACCTACTTTGCTTTGAGAATCTAGAAACGGTACCCTTAGTTCCTGAAGGAATGAGGACACTCTTGGTAGGGTCTGTTCAGCTAATCTGACACACATGTGCTAGAAGAAAATATGTTATCTTACAGGTTGTCTACTTTTATAGGATGTTAAAACACATTTAATTTTTTTTTTTCTAGTGAACTGTGCCACTAATTTACACTGCAGAATTTTAGGCCTGAGAAGATATTCTGGGAATTGAAGTAACTGATATGAACATTTTTCACATTTTACAGAAAAAAAAAAGAGAAAGAAAGTAAAAAACGTTTGCTGGCATACAAGTAATCTAGTTTGAGGATTACAAAGATAAACCTCATCTCTATCAGTGTAAAAGAAACAATATTTCTTTTAAATTGTTTTCTTACAGTCTACATGGACTACACAAGCACAGCTGTTAGCCTGTCTGTGACTGGTTTTAATCCCAGTGTCTCCAGCTCTACCCACAGATAAGTGGAGGAAACTCCTACTGCATCCACTGAAGACCAAACAAGCACAAACTGAGGAGGGAATTTGACCCACACCCTCATCATTTCATTCAGATATGAATTAATGTATAAAACTGTCAGTTGAAAAGATACTTTTTTACTCATCTAATATACAGGGCCACAAGCATTGGCCTTGATGGCAATGAGGAGTCTCCAGCTCCTCACATTGGTCATTCGCTCCTGCCCCAGCACCACACGGTTCGCCATGAGGTGTTCATGGAGCAGCAGCGTAACCTGGATCCTGAACATCATCTAGGTTAACATATAAACACAAGCAAAATTGCTACTTTTCATCTGGATCTTATTCAGGATCCGGTTTACAGCCTGGCAGTGACCAGGCACATTGCAGAAGGCAGTGAACAGCTGACCGGAGCAGGGCAGCACATGCTTTAAGTCAGATTTGCCACTGAATCCATGACTCCAGAGACTAAATTTTGCCTTTCTATAACTTATGGTACTGCAGTGAATCACAACTCCCTTCCCCCAGTACGGGTGAGAAATAAAACTGCTTTTATTTAATTACTCAGGAGGAATATTGACACTTTCAATTCATCTTCATTTCCTTTCCTGTCAATACCTTTCCTTTCTTTACTACTGCTTTTTGGTGCATTCTCAAATCTCCCTCTCAAGTACAAGAAAATCACTGCAGAGACTCTTATTCTTCTCCCAACTTCTTTTTTCTCTTCCCTTTTTCTTACTGCTCTTGAACACAAGTATTCTTAAGAAGCTTATCTTTACTATAGCTGCTGAAAGTAATTACTCTGTAAAAGCCTTCCCCTGCTCAGCGCCGGACTTGTGGCAGTCGTCTCTCTCAGTTCTGAATTGGTGCTTTGTCTGACCAAGCACACAAGTTACCATGTCCCGCAGATTTATCTCTTTGTAAGAGATATATATATAAGCAGAGGATTTTCCCCCCTCCTCATACCATCTGACGCCAGTACCAAAATTCAGAAGAGGAATCTGCTGAGCAACCTCAACAACTGTGCAGATTTTCTTCTTAATTTCCTTGTGCGGACTTCAGATCACTCCATTCTCCTTCGTCGTTATTCTTTCTTGGTGTTTGCTCTTTTTCTGAGGCAAAACTGCTAAACCTTGCAAGACAATTTTCTTCTTTCTGTTCTTTTATGTGCTCAAAGTTCTCCACCTAATTTACGTTCTTCAACACTGCTAATTTGGTAAGCTCATACTGGCATAAATGAAACCGGATTTAGACCATTATGTCTTTACTGAGTTCTAGCACTGATGCTGGTGCTGAACTATACTGTGTGAATATAATAACGTCTCCCTTCCACAGATTGTTTCCTTGGTAAGTAATCTTACGATTTCATCAGCAAAATGGTATGGCCAGAGCTGGTGCTCCAGGGCAGGAACAAATCCTATCTGATTTATTCTTCCTAGCAGGTGAGGAAGGCGGTTTGTTGAGAGTGGACAAAGCAATTACTGACTGAAGCAGCAAGAGCCTCCCCTGCTCTAAAACCCTGCCTTAAAACCTTCTCTGACCTTAAAATCCCAAACCCTGCCTTTTCCATCTCCTTGACCCGTCATCGCAGGACAGAGGCAAATTCATCCAGGTACTTCTTGCAGCTGGCTCTAAATACACTGTAATCATGCATCTGCCATGCACAGAGACCTGGAGACCACTGAGAAACTTTACTAAGCCCTACGTTTACTATAAGGTGTAACTCTATCTCCTTTTCCACATTTCTTTCTTCAAATGCGGCACATTATCTGCTGCATTTTTGATGAAACGTTCATTTGTGACTTTACCGCCTCCACTTGTCTGAAACACATCTATAAAACCTTGCTAATTCCCAGGCCTCCAACCTGCAGCAAGTGTTGGAAGCGACGCATTGCTGCTCGCCTGAACTGCCAGTTAGCTCCATCGCTAGACAATTCCTCTGCTTCACAAGTCAGGGCAATATATCTTCTGCAAAGATTATAAACTTCAACATAAGGCACAGGAATAACAATACTCCGTTGTTGGGATCAGAGAGTATCCCTCGGATTTTCTCAATAAATGCCTAGCTGTACATATGAATTTAATTATACTAATAAAAGGTCTATAGCAATCAATAAATGTGATCATTTTAAAGCAGGCAAATTGGCATGCTCTGTATAAAATCTCCTGCTGAAAAAGAAAATAAAAGAGGACTTTGCGCTTACATTACACTGGCTCGTTGAAATTTGCTGTAAATTAAAAGAAAACTTTGTCACATGTAAAAGTTCAAACTTAAAATATGTTGCATCAAACGTAATGTTAATACCGGGAGAAGAAAAGAGAATGATTGTGTGATGATATCTTTCCCTGCAGAGTTATCTGGATAACTGAAAAACATTAAAAATGTTTTTCATTTTTATTTGCTTATGTTAAATATTTACTTTTTATTTAAGCATTCAGCTGTGTGACACTATGTTAATTAAGCATCACAGAGAGCATGTTTTTTTGTTCACTGTATTGCAGTCATGATTACTTGAATGGATAGTACCCTTAGGAAAACACATATCTTTTTTGCACATATCCAAGCTAGACGTTTCTGGATATATGCATAAAGAAGATCATAAGCACATATATTAAAATGCTGCTAACCACAGATCTGACCTTAACCATGGATCGGCATTCTTCTTAGTCAAAGGAGTGTTAAAAATGGATATGACATCAGATCTGTAAAGAAAAGAATTTTAATTGACATTGCTGTCTGAAAATACTAATAAAAAATGCCAGTTTGAAAATGAAAACCAGGCCATTCTTCAAAATTTTTCTAGCAGCTGCCAAGGTAGTTATAGCTTTCATTTCTGATTTATTTTCTTTGCATGTTCAAGTGAAAGTGCCAACTTTAGTAAATAATATTGAACATGTCAGCATGAAACAAAAATAGTGATCCACTGTCTCCTCTGCTTCTCACTCACTCCTGGGACATTTTATTTTGTATTAAGAAAACTAAAGCCAAGATAGTTAAAGGCTGTCTAGCTATAACTGGGATTGCTGAAAACCAATGCCAAGTTGACATAAACACTTTCAATTTGCAATACTCTGCTACAATATTCTTATTTTCATTTGAGCATGCACAGGCAATAAAAAGAGAATTCAAGTTTAAAAGTGTCCAGACAGCTGGTAAAAAGATATTATAATCTATAGAAGAATATGCATTTTTAGAGCAGACAATGGCAAAGCAAAAGACAGGCTACTAAGAAAGAAATATCTTTTTGGTCCTTTCTTCATCTGACCAGGAATTAGCAATATTCCCCTTTCATTTTTATGTAATATTCCAAAACCAATGAATAATTGCAAATGAGAAAGCGTTAAACAAAGCGTAACCCAACCATGAACACACTGGTGTCTGCATGCAACTGCACTACTGGCTTCAGCCTCGGTTCTACAACGGCCTTTACTGTTAAGCAACCAAAAACTCACATAGGTGACCTCTGTTAGCCTTTTCCTTCAACACACTTTCCTTTGTAATGCCACATTCGCACCAAAATCCAAATACTTCTCGTCTTCATTATACCCAGGAATAGCTAATTTATACTTTAATACAATTCTACTTATTCAAATAAAAGATTGATTTTTGAGTATTTGAATCTTATAAAAACTTTTAACACTTTAAAGCAGAAATTTACTGTTATATGTCTACAATTCCCTTGCTTAAAGCTCTTCCAACCTGTGATATTTATGCTACTATAACACAAAACTATATAATATTTTGAAAAGAAATTTTACTATGAATAAAATCAGAACACAAGCATTCATTTTTTATTATTAAAAAGATAATTCAGGTGTAACTGAGTTTTCTATATTATTTTCAACTTAACATATGCAGCTTTGGAAAAAGCTAGGGCAAGTTTAACTTATTAAAAAGTTCTAAAATGAAGACACTGAAATGGAACACAGTCAATTGAGATTAATATCATATCTATTCATATATTTTTAAATTCATTTACTCTTAAGAATCCAGAGTCATACATTTGATGTTCCCCCACAAACAGATTTGCAATTAATCAGATCTGCACAGTACTTTTTTCAGTATCACATACAGTACCATTTAGTGCATTTTTTCACCTGCATTACACCTGCAGGTCTCTGTGTTAACCTTAGTTTTCAACAGAAGAGATTTCACTGCTTCTGACAGTGTGTCTTAAGACATAAAATATAGCATTTAGAAAGACTTTTCTCAAGATCCAAAGGTTCTGAAGTCTTTAAAAAGAGCATGCCAATTGCCATTCTCTGAGATGAGAAGGATGACATTTAAACTCACGCTAGATATATGGAACAATTACCAGGAAGAAAATTCACCTAGAGTAAATCTTTCAAATCAAGAATTAACTTTAATAAGAGTTGCCAAGACTGTAATAATATTTGTGTTACTAAGGAAATAGAATGATTTATTGCAAGACAGGTATCATGTTTTAAGTGTCCATGAAAGCTATTTTCCTTGTAAAATTGTATAAGCCATCTGAGGGATTAGCTATGATGCAATTAATTCATAAACACTTCAAAGGCAACACCTATCAGGACAAACAGCACTTTTCATTTTTGTGGTGCTGCATATTTTATTTCCCCTCCTCTAAATGTCTAATCCACACACCTGTTAAAGTAACAAGCACTTGCAAATCACACTGCTGTCTTAGCTCTCTGTATTGAGCATAAATTGCAGGGTTTACTGCATTCAGCCATAAGCATCCAGACAGTTCATGCCTGAGTGCCCAATTAATTTACTTACAATGTATGCTTGTGTTATTCTCAAAATACTTTCTCAAGTTTGAAGTATGTAAGATACTTTAAAATGTTAAATGCACATGTTCTAAAAGAATTAAATTTTGAATAAGAAAAAAGGTATATTTAAAATGCAGCTGACAAATTTTATAACATATGAATATAATGGCATTAATAGGCACCTTTTAATTATTTAGGATGTCAATTATAGTTTAAAGTTTTGCATAAATTTTTCAATGAAATAAAACAGCTATTTGTAGTAGCCACATGCAACCAGCTATAAGTATACCAGAGGTGAGTCAGGCAGCGGCAGTGCTGTTCTGGTAATGTGGCTGTATCTTCCATCTATACCTCTACAGCAGAATAAAGGGGATATATTTGTCAATAACACAGATTTCTTACGCTGACTTTCTAAATTATTTCATACTGAAGTATATTAGAAACAAAATTTCTCTCTTTGACTATTTGCCTTGCTACCAAAGTTAAAATGCCTCTTTTTATAAAAGGAACACAATTCATGGCTGCATTTTATAGATAGAATTCAATTATTTTAATGGAAAAAAGGTCTATGAAGTTACTCTTCTGTGATTAAGAGTGTATTTTTGGATTTTTCCTTTAATCTTATTAATATCTATACACAAGTCAATGATTTTAATTAGAAGAGTAATAACTGTACATAATCTCTCTTAAATGTCCTGCTCTTATATCCTCCTGAGATTACAAGAATTTTTGAGAAAATGAGAGAGAATTGATATGACTATAATAAGTAGGTCAAAACTAGAACATTTATGCCACTAAAAAAAAAAATCAGAACTTTTTAGAATTCAGTGCAGAGACTTCAGTCTCAGTTTAGAGTATGTGTAGATTAATGTAGACGTAGATCAAATCCAAAATCCATTATTCCTGTTTTAATTCTGATCCCAAACCAAAATATATGTATAAGACCCAAATCCTGAGACTCTGATTAATTCAAGCCCATTCTGAACTCTGACCTCGTACAAAGTTCGCGGAGGCATCTACTTTATCCAGCTGTAAAGTGTATACACATACAGAGCACATTTGTACCACTTCACAGCTCGGCTTTTCTGTGCATTATCAGACTTGGCATATCACAGGTTGTTAAGGCTGTCTACTATCAAAGTAGAAATACTCAGAAAAGCTCTGTTGCCAAGCTTCAATCCTGTGAAACTGAGATTTGGAGGATGCTAATACAGTTGACAATTGAGTGCATACATTTTAAAGCGATCTGTTTAACACAGACCACAGAGACAGCAATGACATTCGCTGAGCTTTACTTTAATCAACCTTACGACAGTAAGACACATATCTGTTTAAGAACAAGGACCAAAACCAAATACTTCAAAGCATTTGTTTTTTTTCTCTCTCTCTGAAAACTAATCCAACTTAAAATATAGCTCACAAACATGAACCTGATTTGTAACCTATCCAGATTAAAGGAGATCCTTTGTTCTCTCAGAATCTCTTTCCCCTGAGCATAATTACTAAAGGCGCTACCCATACAAGCAGCCACATGAAAACAATGTCCAAGCTATAATCAAAAAAAATCCAACAGAAATGCAAATTGTGAATTTGCGGAGTTCGAAACATTGACCTGGGGTTTCTTTCAATTGTCTTGTTGATGATAATATAACGTTAGTAACCAAAAACATTTCTGTGCCATGGTTTCCCAGCGAACAAAACAACCTTAGAGAGACATACAGATCTTACTGCTCTGGATTCTCTTACAGTTTAATATGCTGTAATTATATAAAGCAAGTATATATATATAAATTTAAAGAAAATGTAATGTTTCTTTGAAATGCAATGGGTTAAACATTCCATTATAAATGGTCAGTTCAATTTTTGATTAGTATTCAAAAGATGACAAATCCACTGAAATAACAGCTACCTTTATTTCTGTTTCATCCATTCATGTTTGCAGGGTATAATGTGAATTACAACAAGTTATTAATGGTATGACCAAACAGTAGCTATCACAAAGGAAATTTTGCTCTCTGTGTAAATGATGATTTTATCACTTATAAACTACATTAAGTGTTACATCCAGCGTTGGCCTGAAATCCTGTTAGAACAATCTAACTTAAAAACTGCCAGATAAAAGCCACTTCTGCATATTTCTTACTCATCACTGTTGTGGTATTTTCAGCTTTGTCAAGGAGAAAGGACTTTGTTTTCTGCTGTGTAACATACAATGCATAACGCTGTAGTCTTGAAACCTAGGAGAAAGCTGCTCTTCTTCATCTGGAGAATTCAAGAGGGCTGCCCTGAAACAGTGTAATTCTACATAAGTTTATTTTATTTGGGAGACATTTCTGTTAAATAAGAAATTGCAGCAAGTGCAGAAAAAAATAACAACTGTAAGTGTTTGAAAGTGTATGGAAGTCTGAAACAAGTAATTGTTTTTCATTACGGGCCTGGGCTGAGTGCTTACCCCAAGCTAGGCTGGCTGCTTTGCGATGCCAAAGCCACAGCCTGGAAAAGGAAACAGGAAGGCAGGGAAGTTTCCGGTCTGATGTTGCAGAATCGGATTCCTCTGCCCTCAGAGATAGAAGAAAAAGGGGTTTGAGAATCCCCTGCAAGCAGGAGGACAGGGACAGGCATAAATATAGTATGAGCACTAATCAAATACCTTGGGCAGAGAAAGCGTTAGCCAAGCTCCAGTGGCTTCTCAGCAGCTGGAGTGGTGAGAAGAGTGAGGAGCAAAGGGGCTAGTGGGAGAGAAGCTCAAACCACAAAATGAGGAGTAGCTTGGGTCAAGCTTTTTTACCCAGTAGGATGGGTGACAACCCAACATTTAGGAATACCAACATTAGTTAAGGGTTAATCCAGAGAAGGTGACAGAATAGCTGGTTTATCAATTTAAAGGATTGTGCATTGGATATTACCGAATTTATATAACTTGTTCATTTTTTTTTTCTTTCTTCTCCTTAATAAAATGTTGCTAGTTAAAAACACTGATTCGTGTATGTGACTGGGGAAACTCAATTCATGAGCACCAGAGAGTTTAGCTGCAGCGTATCCAGCTGCAGGTTTCTGGATAGGGACTTGGATGTTTTATTAGCGATTTGTAATTTGAACCAAACCTTGTTCCTGACATTCAGGTCCTGGCAAAAGGGTTATGTGCATTTTGTACTATCTTTTTCAAAACACAATATTGTATTTGAATTGGTTCTAACAGAATGGTTACTAAGGAATAAAGAGAAGGAGCTGGAAGGATCGTTTCCTATTCGTACAAGCACAAAAATAGAAGTGCCTCTTGGATCGAATGCTATGTTCTCTCTTGCATGGTTATACAAGATGGAGAAGAAAAGATCTTGGACACGAATGACACAATACCTGTATACAGGTTTTTAAATTGAGGTCACAGATCAATGTGTAACTTAACCAGTTATACTTTTTGCATTTTCTAACTCCAAACATTGTACCATTTTCATTCAGCATAAATCTGAGTTATCTGTATTTGCATATAAATTCATTTTAGCAAAAAGTTTTTTTTTTAAATATCATTCTTTGGATGTTTTCAGTATGGTGATTCCCAATGGTATGTTGCATTATGGTGGACCGTGCACTTCACCCATCCACTGCTGCTGAACTGTGCCGATTTGGGTAGGGCAGCTCTGCTATGAGTCAACAATTTTAGTAGAGAAATGAACAGTGCCCAGCAAGTTTGAGAAGTGCTGTTCTAATAGGCATAACAGAAAAAAACCTCCAGTTTTCAGGTTTTTATATTGTTTTGTTAGAATAACAAGACTAATTCACATCACAATACAAGTCCAATGAAGCTCTGATGTAAGAACACGTAATCAAATCCACCCTTCAATGTTCTGTGGGAACTCACTTGTCCTCTCCCCCCATGGGTCTAATAGATCTTTCTCATGTTCCCTTTTAAGGTTAAATGATGAGTAAGCGTATAATAGGGCAAGAAGGGACCATACTAATATTGGTCTGCTATGCAGATGTCAACCTCTCTGATTCATTGGCTTGTGTTAATATCTAAACTTCAAATGGCAAGAAGATAATTATACATCATTACTTCATGAGGTAGAAGGAGCTATTCCCTAAGAAGTTATAACCAAGGATAAAGATTATCCTTGCTTACAAGATACATATAACTGTCCAAGCAAAATGTAATTTCTARCATGCATGGAATCTATTCAGAGATGAAAAAACATTGATATGTCAAACACATGAAATCTCAAGGGACACAACAGTCATTCATTTAGAGAAAAACAAACAGCTTAGTATGAACACATGCATGCAGCATTGGAACTATCACTCTTCTGAAAAATCAGTGGCCCCGTATCTCACAAAGAAGTTGAAAAACTGAAGGGAAGCCAACAGAACTTGAGAAAAAGGCCATGCAGCCCTGACTTAAGTCCTTCAGAGGAGCTTGATTCATTCAGGAATCCTGACTAGGATTTGTAAAAGCCCAAACCCGTCATGCCTGGCCAAGTCAATTAGACTCAATCAGCACCCTTTGCACTGAGCTGGCTCAACTTATAGTTTCTTTAAAGATATGGAGTGTACTGTAATCACTTCTGCCCCAGAATCAGTCTCCTGTCTGAGTTAAGAGAATTGCTCAAAACTTTTTCACTGTGAGGGTGACAGAGCACTGGAACAGGTTGCCCCGAGAGGTGGTGGAGTCTCCTTCTCTGGAGATATTCAAAA
Organism: Apteryx rowi; assembly: GCF_003343035.1. Classification (NCBI taxonomy): domain Eukaryota; kingdom Metazoa; phylum Chordata; class Aves; order Apterygiformes; family Apterygidae; genus Apteryx; species Apteryx rowi. The sequence continues at coordinate 1,423,194 of NW_020448074.1, forward strand.
GCCGCCTGGATGCAATCCTGTGCAATGTGCTCTAGGTGACCCTGCTTGAGCAGGGGGGTTGGACTAGATGATCTCCAGAGGTCCCTTCCAACCTCAGTGATTCTGTGATTCTGTGATTCTGTGAAATCTGTATCACTACACATACACCTTTGATTTCAGAGAGTTGTCAGCTGATTTAAACATCTCTAAAAGTGTATGTAGTATATGTCAAATTAAGCTATGTGTGTCACTAATTACAGTCACTGCAACTTGAGTGGGCCTTAAGGGCAAAAAAATCTGTTCTTTTTAAAAGAAACATATAAATACTCTGGGAACACTTAAATATAATTATTATAACCTTCAAGATTCTGGCCTAAAAATACTGGAGAATGGCCACACTCCTCATAGCACTGTTTATTAGCACTGTTTATTTTTATTTTCATGCAGTTATTATATAAATACCTGGAAGTGATGCTACAATTGAAGATCTGTTAACGTTTCCCCTATAAGCCCTAGGATTATTTTTGTTCATTTAATTTCTTTCAAGTCAGTTTTAATGACTGAAAAACTGACAGCCTAGAAAATTAATATTCTCTGTCCACAGAACAGACAATGCTGTGCATAGCAGTACATTGCTCTTATGCAGTTAGGAACTGGCCCAAAGTATTATGTGTATGCAAAGGCCCATTACACTTCACAAGACTGTAAAAAATGAACAGAAAACAACTGGTACTCCTTTTGGCTTTTCCCCATCATGGCGCTCCTGCAACTTTTGTTTGTCCTCTCTTGTTACAAGATTGGCAGGAACCCAAACCCAAGCCTAGAACAAAAAAAAACACATGGAAATTTTCATAACTCATGAGATAACATTTGAAATAGCAAAGGACACAATCAACACATTCCCTATATTGGATACAGTGTGTGAGAAAGACCTAACATGACAGTAGTGAAAAATTATCAAGGCAAGTAACGTGAATAGATCGATTGCTTGCTTGTAGTAGCAAACAATATTTTTTCATGCTGCTGTAAAGCAATTTTGATAAAATACCAATGATATTGCTGCAACTAATAGATATTAATAGAAGCAGTTACTAAGCATTTATGTACATACATGTAAATGTATCTTTTAAGGTACTATTACTTTGTAGAGTGAACTATTCAATGACCCTAGGATAGGGATGCATGTGTGACTAAACTGTTCCAATAAAATATTATTGGGAATTCAGATCGTGAAGGCTGTTGAAGAAAACCAGGATCTGTAGCAGACRTTTCCAAAAGTTCAAGCACAAGATGGTAGCAGAGGCCTTGAAAGTACAAGCACAGGATAATATGAGAAGCCCCAAGCGTATGAACACAAATCACAAATGAACAATTACTGATCACTAAAGAATACAACCTTGAGAGCTGGGCAGAACCAGTTGTAGGGCATAAGCTGAACACACATAATACTGTGAAACAGCATCTTGCCGCTGCCTGTGACCAATGCATAGGCAGAATCATCTCTTGACTGTACACACGATCCCGATGAAACCAACAATTAATGCAGGTGCCTTACGTGACAGCTGGGTATTGTAGATTGATCACTTCTGTAGCCTGTAATGTTGCAAAGTAAGTATTACTTCATGGTCTTTTAAAGGAAATGTAACTCTGTTGTTCGAGTTAGCACGATGCTCCACTCTTGAAGTTGTAAATTTGGATGCAACAGTATCTCTCTTTTCTTGTCATGTTTTAAAAATATATGCCACAAACAGTGTTAAACATTAAGAGAAAGGAATCATTACTCTGCTGTCCTTTTGCAGATAGTTTACAGAACTATGATCAAATCAGATTAGAATTACATATCAGCAGAAGGACTTCAGCACATCCAAAAATCACGGTAAATGCATTCTTAAGCTCTTTTGTTTTTGCTGTGCAAAGAGGTTTAACTAAACATGACTAAGACTAATTTTGCCAATTTATGCCAATTTGTGTACAGGAAATCTTTAGGCTTAATATATATTTTAAATTAATGTGGAGATGAAGTATTTTATGTTTAAAGACTAGTAAGCTCTGGGTAAATGTTTTTATTTTTTTTAGAAAATTTTCCAAAAACACAGAATTAAGGACATTTACCCTAAGAATAAGTGCCCTCATTTTTAACCAGTGAACTGTGGAAAGTCCAGACTGAACAGGGGTAGCTGGAAACAGTTTGCAAATTCTGAGGGCTTACCTTTTTTCTGTTCTCTGCCATTAACTTTCACCTCTGGCTTCCTGAATCATCAGGAGGTTGGTGCTGCACTGGGGGTGGTGGACTCTACCCCTGAGGTTTCCAAGACTCGGCTAAGCAAAGCCACGTCCCACCTTATCATGTGTCAAGTAGGAGGCTGGACCAGATGATCTTCAGTGGTCCCTTCCAAATGGAACTAATGATGGGGTGGATGAGGAGAAGGAGGATAAAGTTCTCAAGCCTGTGAATTCACACAAGAAGAAATTTGATAACTCGTGGTAAAAGGCATTACATGATTATTCTGAGTATACTAAAAACGAGTATTAAATATCTAGAGAACTCAAACAAGCCTCAGTCTGCATAATTTATATATATAATATGTATATATAAAAAACTATATAAATATATACAGACATTTTAGAGTTTTCATCCTGAAATTAGACTTTCCCCCACGATTTATTCTCTCCCACATGACATCATCATATGATATCAATATTATGTTATTTAACTGTTAATGTTATTTAGATGTTACTTATATCCTATCTTAACTCATAATGGAACCACCTTAAAAGCTACCTGATCCTAGCTATAGGTAAAAGCTTTAACACTTTTGTGAAGCATTTTTCATTTTGAAATACACAGATTGCTTCAAAAAAGAAGTATCATTATTATAATTTTATATATGTGAATCCACAGCAAAGATTACATATAACAACTGTTAATAATTTATCCTAACTACAAGACAAGTACTTCAGACACAGCTTTTGCAAGATTTCAATTACTTTTAAGTGGAAGACATGAAGCATCTATTTTATTTCATGCCCATTCCTTCACATTAAAAAAGCCCCCAAATTGTGAGTTTTCCTTCTTACCTTTCTAAACACTTTCCAAATTTGTGTTTTCACATAAAAACAAACATTGCTCACAAACTCAAAACAAAACAAAGGACAGACCAGTGTTTCCATACAGGAGGAACTTAATGGACTTAATATTTCTCAAATCTGACAGCAAAAGTAAACTGAATTCTTTCATCAGCTTCATAGACACCAAAAATGGCAAAAAAAMCCCCTATGTCTTCTCTCAGTTAAAACAGTATGTATTAAGTGTTCTTCCTCTTGATTTTACTTGACCAGCTGCTAGCTACAGTTAAGGATAACATAAGCCAGACATGTAGACAATGACCTTTAAATGAATCTTAAAGCTGGTTGAAAAGTATTGAATTTCTTCACCTAAATAAAAAGAGAAAATGAGGCAAACCTGATTCTTAAATTAGATACTGTCAGGAGACCATAGATCTCAGTTTTATTAGTAATTTCTTAAAAATCATTTAAACTTTTCTATGTGTTTTCTCTTTTTCACCATTTTTCTATCACCTATTTAATCTGTAAGTACTTCAGGGTAAATATCTATAGAACAAGACACAGTAAGACCCGAATCTGAAAGGATCCTTTAAGTTCTATCGTAAAATGATAAAATACCACCAAATCAATAATAAAATAAGTGACAATCAGACAAGAGCCAGCTGCAAAATGGACTGGGGACTGTACAAACATCCCACGCGAGTGGAGAACATTGTTGGCCACAGGCTGTGCTATTTGGGATATTAAGGACTTGAAATACTAGTAAAGCTTAGGTCCATACACCATGATGTTCTGCAAAAAAAACCCTAAATTGGACTCTATCTGGACTATGAAAACAAAGGTTTGTGCGTTAAATATCTATGTGCAAAAGGTGAAAGCTGTCATTGCCTCCGTCAGGTTGCTTTTCCCTGGGAACGCATGCAGCTCCCATCTCTCTGCGTAAGCGATGACGTTCCCCTGCCGCCCTGGGCTCTGCCGCTGCTTCCCGTGACACCAGTGCGGGCGGTACACACTACACACCACACACCACACAGTATGCCTCGGGCTGTGTCCTGACAGGTTACCGGGACGGCATCTGCCACCCTTCTGCTGATCTTTACTAATTACATTTTCCCCACAAACCTTCAAAAAATACTTTTTATTTTACTTTAGCAGTATAAATTAGATGCCTGATGCGAAATTTTCTGTAACGAACATTTGCTCGCTTTGGACATCTGCCTGTTTACATATGATCTTTAAATCCACGGAGTATCATTACTGCAGGCTCCCTTGTTTTACAGTCATCTCATATTTAATCTGTAAATTCTTTAAATGCAAAGCATGTTATATTTAGTGTTCAAACTGCAGCATTAGTAAACTGAGCCCTCATTTATGTGTGCATGTGGGTGAACTGGGTGTCTCACAAAGGATTCAAACAGATGCTTTAGCTTTAATGATATTTCTAATCATCTCACTTATGCCCCAAGGATATTTTCTTATGCTTTATTCTCCTGTCATGATTCCTACTCATTACAGCAAAGTGTTATTTTAAATCTACTTTTTATATTTGAACTTACTTCAGCATCAGCCCTTAACCAGCTTCAGTTTTTTTTAAAAAAACACACACTTTCCTTCTACTGTCTACTCAGAAGCAATGTCTTCAAAGGCACGGGCAGTGTAGATGAAAACAATCACTGCCTTTAGAGGTGACTTTCCCCTTATGCACCAGAGCCAAAACCATGATATGACTTCCTAACAGTTAAGGCTAGAAAACTTCTTAACTCCAAATTTCCTTCCACAATTTTTTATGAAATCCAGTAATATTCTGACACATAAGTAAACATACAAATGCACACACAGAGAAAAATATACCGTATGTAAAACATACTTTTTTTTGCATCTTCAGGCCTTGTAATCCCATCTATTAAACAAGCACTTACTCATTTTCTGAAGCTAGCAATCAGATTTTTATAAAACATAAATAAAAATATTAGTATCTATGCTACAAGAAAGTATGGTTGCAGTTGTTTGGCTTTTATTTCATGTAAATAAGATTCCCCCCAAATTACTTTCTCTCATATAAATAAATAAATAAATAAATAAATAAATAAATGTATATGTATATGTAATATATATAGTCATATCTGTATAGAAAGGAGACACTTTTGGTTTGAAAGGAAGCAAACAAAAAGCTTAAGATATTCACATTCATGGTGGAAAGTTTGCTACCAGAAAAACAATAGGGAATATCAGGATTCCTTCCCTATAAAAGCTCATCTTATATTCATGAAAATAAAGGCTTGCTGATTATTTGGGAGAAACAAGATGAGGAAAGAACAGGGAAGGGAGATAGGTGTAAGTAGGACAAGAAACCATGCGCAAGGTAAAGCATTTGTCTTGGTCTGTGTATTAATTCACAGAACAGGGCAAACATAGCTATCTGTTAGTAAAAAGGAAAACTAAAGCCACAGCAGAAATTTTTTTCTTTCATAGGAACATAAAAAAATATAAAAAGGATTTTCCAGACCGCTACGAATTACATAGGTAACACCAATATCTGCTTTAGCAATTTCACTTCTAAAATCTTTTCAAAATTACAAGGCAAATCATGGGCCTAATCACTGGCAAAACTCATTTGTAAGTCAAAATGTAATTAAAATCAGTGAGAGTTTTGACTGAGTAAACACAATTTGTTCTATTATCTCGTACGGACTTTACTTCAGAATAAGCAAAAAGCCAAGGAAACTTTGTTTAAATTATAACAAAAGCTCTAAAAGTTCCAGCAGATAAACAGCACAAATGACTGCCAAAATAAATTAGAGAAGCAGAAATTGACAGTTTCATTATTTAAAATAATTACTAGTAGATATTGATTATCTAGAGCTAATCACACAAAAAAGTGAAAAAAACACGTCTACTGATTTGCAATCTAAAATTAATCATCTATAGCCATATGTATTTGCTTTCTATGAACATCTGACAGATGAAGTTTGTTAGAAATAATGAATAGAGAGCATGCTTTCTAAATCATATTTTCAGGCACTGTATTTGAAAGTCATCTGTTTGTATCCCATCAATAAACATAACAATGGCATGGGACAAAATTATAACTGATTAATTTATCTGAAATAGAAAAATACTAGCTTTGAATAGCTGTAGAAAACTATTCTCAGTATATTCATGGACTTTTTTTAAATAGCAAAATGACCAAAACAAAAACTGCTTATAAATATTCTGTTAATATGAATACAGAATCCTTCAAAAATATTTATTTACTCACAGGGTTTTCCATCCACAGAGTAGTCTAAGCAGCTGTAAAATTTTCATTTGGCAATCAGTATTGTAGTGCATGCAGATGGCTTTCATATTGCGTTTTCAGCTTTTGTTAGAAGCTGATCAAGAAATGCTTTGCAATTAAAAAGGGCAGATTTGTTTTCCCTCTTTTCCCTCATCTTTTCCCATTCCCTACTTTTCCAAAGTTTTTGGCTGATCTTATCAACAACAAATCTCCATTATCTTATATCTTTTATTATGTCTTAACAATACATTTGTAACAGTGTATGTTACAATATTTTTGGTTTGGCTTAAAAGCATAAACACACTGGTTTTGTATTTCCTACTTTTACAGTCGTAGTGTGCCAAGACAATGACTATGTTCATGCAGATTTATGTTAAATAAAAGCAAACATTTTAGTTGGCAACAACAGATTATGTTCCAACCAAATACACTTAATATTGCATCTACAGAGAATTTAATTTTATTTAGTAAAGATTAGATTGCAATCTGTCTAAATCTTGGTCTTGGATCTAACACAAATACTTTATCTCAGAAACTTGGCAAATCCAGCATTCTGATTCTCTTTTTTGGGGATGGAAAAAAGCTGAAGAGACTACTAACCATATTTGCCTTTGGAAGAGCCCTTGGAAATGACTCACTCTAGGAAATCTAGCTACTTAGTTAAGAAAAACCATACGTGTGTGCACACCCCACACATCAATCCTAAGAGTCTTCTAAATATTAAGCTCTCTTACTCTGAAAGCCTCGTATGGATATTTTATAAACTTCCAGTTGCATACTGGCTATAAAATCTTCATGTTATGAAGTTAATTTATTTGACTTAAGTACATAAGTGATCCTATGTCTCTGGCACGGCTGGAAGGACAAGCTTTTCATTAGGCGTGTGTTTAAGATAGTTGATGTGCCATAAGTGACTTCAGAGGAGTTTTGAAAGTTTGACTCGGGAATGTGGCCAGGAGAAGCAGAGGTGCCAGCAAATCGCGGTCTGGCTTGTTTTTGGCTATTGCTGAAGCAGTCTGCGCGAGGGGGCGCACGGCATCCCCTCCCCGCCAGCGACTCTGCGGCGAGGCCCACCAAGGGAAGGTCACCTTTCAGCAGATGAAGAAAGCATGCAAGTCTGCAAGGCAGAGCCAAGGCAAACTCACAGAAAAGCTGGTTATAATGAAGTCATGCAAATTATCCTGCTTTTCCTGCACAGCGGCTGTTTGATGTTTCCAGCTATCATCTTCTCAGTGAGATGCCTGGGGAGTCTGTTGTTTTCAAAAACCACCGATGATAAAGATAAATGAAAGTGTCTCACACATGTATGCAAAAAGATGAATATAATTTTTATTTTCACTAGTAACAAGAACTCGTTTTACTATTTTGCTTCCTACTTAAGTGACAGATTTATGCATGCATGTTTTTATTACTATTTGGGGATTTAAAACCATATTGAAACAAGTACTTCTCTCATATTGAGCACCTCTGATATAGAAATAATACTGACTTCATAATTAAAGTTGGACTAATTACTTGGGGAAAAGAAAGGATAATTCTGTATTTTCTTTCTATACTAACCTTCTATGAAGACTAGCAAAAAGCATTCATATTTACTGAGGATTTTATGATGTATACTGATAAGTATTTTCCCCCTCTCAGCTGTATGCATCTTACCTATTCCATCTCCAGAAGATTTTGGTAATTTTTCAACTTTCTTTAAAAAGTTATTCATTTGGCTGCTTGGTTCCTTGTTCGTTTGTTTGATGTCCTACGAAAAACAGACAAAGCTGCTTTCTTGGGTCTTTCCTCAGATGGATCCCTCGGCTGAACAGCAATCATTTATGCCGTGTATTTCACTATTCGGTGTTACCATTACATCAGTTTGAAGCTGTAGGTCATAGTAGTGGAATTACATAATCCAAAGGAGTCAAAGTACTATATCTAGTAAAGGTAACCATTCAGTACAAATACATTCAGTATCTTGTGGTGGCCGGGTGCTCAATTCGACACTTCTTTACGCATCTCAGTTTTTGAAATACTTCAGAAGCAAGTGTTATAGGTCTTTTGGTCTCCCACATATCACGAAGTACTTAGACCTTTTAAACAAACTTAAAAGAAAGGATCTATCTCAGTGTTTTGCAATCAGAACTCCTGAAAGAAACAAAACAAAGCGTATGACACCTTTATGATAACACTTAAAAAAGGGAAAAAAAAGTAGTATCCTGTAACCTGTTTATGCTGTTGTCCTGATCAAAGATTTAGGTAACAGAGAACAGCATTTTAGATGCAACTGTAGCTTATATAAGCTACTATTCAATCAGATAAAACACAATATACAATATGGGGATTTTTTTTAAGATATCATGTTAACCTTAAAAAGTGCAAATCCAAATAAGCAAACCTAGTTCTTAAGAAAACACAGACTTTTGATTTTACATATTCTTTATGAAAAATAAGCTCAAGCTTCAAATCAAAGTCTTACTACTTTCTTTCTCTGTTTTTATTTGTACAAACTTCTCAACAAAGTATTTCAGTTAGCAGAAAAACTCACTAAATTAAAAATAGAAAAGCAAAGTTGTGTTTTTTGATCTTCCAGAGCAGAAAGTACCAGTAATTCACAGTGAAGACCTGTTCATGTAAGGTTTCCAGAATGAAGTCTGAAAGGACTAGCATCTTGATTTCAGATTTTATCTGAAAATGAGTCCAAGCACCCTGAAGCTTATTCAGCTGCATTAATCTTTCCATATAACGGTTAAGTTTTCATTATTCCGCACTGAAAACCCTAAAGAACAAAGCTCTATAATGCTTCATACATTAAAAGCCTCCAGTCTTCTTAAACTAGAGAAAACTATACTCAGCAAGAGCGTGAACTCTGAACATGCATATCATATTAAACATTATAGTGTGATTCTTTGTGAGGAAAAACATCACCCGTATGTGTCACTTCAAATTGCGCTTACATTTCTGGAGGCCTTGGCCTACATCTAGTAAGGACAAACCAAAATATTATAAATAAATTGTGCAAAAACCTGCTACTCCAAAAGATTTTGTGATTGAGGCTCTCTACTTCTAATATCTCAAAGTTCTAATTAGCTGCTTGGGTAATTGAATTCTAAAGAATAAAATTTGCCATCTGCTAGAAATGGAAGCCGAATTAGAAAAGCTAAAAAATGTGCATTCTCTAATAATGCTGTGCCATGAAAATTCTACCGGGCATATCTTTTATCTTCCTTTATACTCACTTTTCCCAGTGTGGTAGCCCATTATGCACATGAGCAAGTATCACAGCATTTGTTAAAATATCATTAAAATTTATACTATTTATCCCATTGTAAGGGGGTAACAATATCCCTGTGGAGCACTATGAGTTGTTTATTATAATAGTGCTGAATATTTGCAAATACTAAACAATGAAAACTGTTAAAGGGAGAGAGATTAAAGAAGTAAGTATCATAACATTTTAGAGATTACTCCTAGAACTGTAGTTCTTCCATGACCATGACTCTGCACTGTGCTTAGATCAGATTCCTCTGAAGTGGGGAGACCTTCTACTGACAATGACCCACTGCTTTTGAAAAGAAAATAGATCTCTCCAAGAAAAAAAAATGCATGAGGAAGAATGGACACCAACATCTCAGAAAACTCTGTTTTAAAAGTTCGGTTTATATGGATTAAGCAAGATCAGTCTATTTTGACTAAACTCAGAATCAGCTCAGGTTTTTATCTCAAGACCTTTTAAGCATTTTCCTGTAAAGCACAAAGCTAATAAGCTATCTCACATAACGAGCACACTGGAAGAAAACTGTAATATTCCCCAGCATCATCACAGCACACTTCTCTTTTACGCAGGCACATAATGCTAAAATTAAACATATTGCATAGTTCTAGATAACTGGGCTGTAATCTCATTTCAGTTCTTGTTTTTAGAGAGAGGAGAAATATTAGTTATGGTGTTTAGCTGACATTCAGTGTGACCCAAATGTTGACTACGCACACAGAACCGACCAGCTGTCCCCTTTCTTTTTATCTCATTAACATATACAGAATATTTTATGTATAAATCACATCAGTCATGGTAAGAAATAAAGATAACTCTTAATCCAGAAATGATCTTATTCTAAATGTTTCTTCTTTTCCATACTGATTAGTTGTTTTTCGACAAAGTCAATTTAAAGCTGTTCACTTTTGATATTCTTGTCATCTACGTGCTCCAGACAATATTAACAGTTAAGATTAGTGCTATGAGACCTTTTTGTAACTTAGTACTTACCAAGTAAATCTTCACACTAATTAGTGGATGTTTATTGGATTCACATTTCTTTAAAAATAAGAGTTGAAAATCCCACCATTTTTCATGCTATTTATGTACATTCACAGCAAGACTAAGGTAAATTAATGGTTTTGACATCTCACATTAAACATATTGTAAAAGTACAAAATATTATTACTCAACAGAAAAGAAGAAAAGTGATCAAAAGGAAATGTGCAAAATACTGTGTTGCCCTGTGACAATGTTGAAGAGAAAAATGATGATTAGGGAAGCTTGCTTCTATCATATAGAGATGAAAAAAGGGCAAAATAAAACATATTCCAGCCACTATGAGTTCTATGTTGCTATGCACTAAGAGCAAGAACAAAAGCAGAAATACAAAGGCCTGAGAGATACACACTGCATACATCTTTCTTTTAAAGAATAAATTTAAAAAAATAAAGAGATAAAATATGTACCTCACAAAGTATTATTTTATGCAAAAAATCTTTAAGGAAATAATCTGTTTCTGTTAGCTAACAGCTAACAATATTCAGTTAAGGATTACATTTTGCATAATTGGGGTTATTCTGCCATATATAATATACTCAGTTTTGGAACCCAAAGCAAACAATTACTTTAAGAAATTATCAAATACTTTGGAACAATACTCAGAAGTTTGAAACAGGAACATTAGTTGATTAATTTAATTTGAAAAACAGAATAGTTTATTATATTTCCTTATAAATTTTTTTTCAGAAAAAAGTATCACAAAATTTTGGTGAAATTTAAATTTAGATTTTTCCAAAACAAGCAATGCCAAACTTCAGGATATTGGGACAGCACTATTAGAAACTATGTTTTATTATGCAGTAAAAATTCATATTAAATGCATATGGCTAACAGATAAAAACAGTGCACAAACTGCAACTTGATAGTCTAATGTACTAATTTTTTTAGTTTATTAATGACAGAAGTGTCAGATTGATGATTCTGCCTTTGTCTATGGTACCTTTCTTTTTTTAAATTCCGATTTCTCCTTTCATACTTTATATGAGATCGGCAACAAAGATCATTGATTACATTGGTGCCTGGATATGGAGAGTATAGGTTAAAAACTAGAGTTTGGACCAAAATGTTAATTTCATCTCAAACCAAGTTGTGACCTGAACCATGATCTATAGGTCAAAATCTCTATTCCTTGTATAATGCATTGTTTCAGTGAGTTTTGTTCCTAAATACACCTAAATACTTTTCAAATTCCTCAAAAACAGGGTGTCTTAAGGCTAAAGTAATTGATATAAAACTGCAGAATATTATCACTGTAACGTGACAAAATCCCTATGGTATGTTTCAGGATAGAGATAGGACCATCTGCAGTCACTTCCATTATAACTATTGTTACAATCTACATCTGCTGTCTGCAAAAGATAAATAGAAAGTCTTAAGTAAGCATTTAACCACCCAATTGATATAATTGTTAGATAATTAAGATCAAATCATTGGCAACAATTAGCTTATTATATTTTAATAAGGTGAAGAGCAAAAATTAACGTTAATATTTCTACTGAAGGAATTACATGGCATTTCCCAAAGCAAAAAAATTCTAGAAAAGTCTCCCACTTATTACACAAAACCCAAAAATTTCTTCTTTCTTTTAAGCTAAATACCCAAATGGTATCTTATAGTCTACTACAAAGCACCAATCCTAATCTTTCAGGGAAAAACACTGTTCAAAATCACTTATACTTCCAAAACTTCTTATAAGTAGCAGAATTACTGGAGGAAGGAGGAAGTTAGGGGCTGCTGTAATTCCCACATTAGTGCTTTGCAGTGTGGAGCGTGACTTGGGGATGAATCATGAAGATACATTCAAGATGCCCTGCTCCTTCACCCTGACCTACTTCCAGCCCTCTCTACTTTACAGGATGACATGATACACTCCTACCAACAAGTAAGAACGCAATAAATGTAACCAAAAAAATTTCATTTCGTTCATTTCGTTCAGTTGCTCATATTGCAGATTTTCCTTTGCTGCTACAGCACTCAGGGTCTAAGCATGCATGAAGCTCTTGCATCTGCTCTCTGACCTGCTTAAGCTTAAGACTCACAGGTTGACCTGAAGATTATCCTGCAATACTCACTGTCCTCTGAGCCTCTGAAAGGCCGGTGGGATGAAATGATTGGGCATATGGAAGAAGTTGCAGGAGTTGAGATGTGAAAATGAAGAAAGCTGTCAGGTGTAGGGGAATTTGCAATCCCAAACAGAGATTGGCTAGCAGCCTGACAGCGTGAGCCTAATGCAGAGCTGGCTCCCGAAACACAGGTGGTAACACGAGGATTTTGACAGTAAGCTATCCTAATACATGAAGCAAAATGGTATTTGTGGGGTGGGTAGAGCTGAAATGGATAGAGGCTTAGAGCTCTTGAGGTCCCTGAGAAATTCAGGTGGCAATAGGTCTACTGTGAGACTTCAGAGAAAGACTCACTGAGTTACTGACACAGAAAGCAAGTGTAATAGAAGTGTAAAGAAATGTATTTTTCAGTACAGCACATTGTTTGAGGCTCTCTCTTAGCTATATGATAGATACAGTTAAATCTGTTGAGAATTTGATGATGAGATCTCTAGAAGTGCATATCTGACACATATTCCAGAAGAAAAGCTCCTAATAACATACAGCTAGAAGGAGCTTTTGTAGGTCAGTGGGAACAGTCCCTAATAATGTCATAGAAACTCTTGAAAAATCTTACCGTTGCCTTCTTTATGCTGGGTGAGTTTTCTGCCCCTGCTACTCCCATTAGAAGGGGAATTAATTTGGTTATGTTTTTATTCAGTTTTTAGTCTGAAAGCTGATAAAATCACAAATGGAGGGAGGTGCAATAATTGCAAGGCACATCCAAACAGACTGTAGGTCTTGTCTTCTAAGGCAAAGAAAAATCGAGTCTCAGAGGAGTTCAGATGAGTCAACACAAAGTGGAAGCAGATGCACAGAGAGAATGCACAAACCTGTAAGAGTAGAAAGAATAAGAAGGCTAATAAGGAAAAAAAAAGTCCTAATAGCAGTGTGTTGACAGTAGTAAGGATATGTTAAATTGCAAGCATTTCTTTGCTGTGATTTTAGAAGTGTTGCTAGAAGTATCAACGTACGCTCTGCTATATCCATAGCGCTGTGAGCCTGCTTGGAAACCGGTGGGATGGTGCTACGTCCGCAGAGCTCTGGTCCGCGGCCCCCGCCAGCAGGTCTGGCAGAGCAGGGGCTGTGAGCAAAGCCCACACTTCAGCGTTCAACACCAGGTTATTATATACAGACTACATCACGTATAAAGCAACATATCACCGATAGTCCCTTTCCTTCTCAGTGTGTGGCCTGAAGACATTATGTGTAAAAAAGTGAAGTGGAAAATATCTGTAACACAGAAAGTAAAAACAAAGGCTTTGACAGAGGAACATTTAACATATTTAATCATTCAGTTTTATTTTGTAAGACAAACCAGTTGTAATTTGAAATGGCTCAGTGAGCTGTAAAAAATTGACAGCAGATATATGTGAGAAGACTTTGAAAAAGCAATTATCTGAAACTAATTTGAGAGTTTATCAAGCAGAAATTAGATTTTTATGGGTAAAGTTATAAGAATTTTGCATTAAAAACAATACATTAAAATATATAAAATTTCAAGGGTGATACAAACTTCCTGGAAAATAACTGTACATTCTATCTGATTTTGTGTCTGTGCATCTAACACATTCTCAATAGCATTTATTCATTCTAAAATAACAAATAATAAAAATACCATAATACATACCAAGGGAAAGAATTCTCTTTGGCTTTCAGGAGATTTTTGTATCTGACTTCAACATTATGAATGCCAAAATACTATCAGTTTCTGCAGAGCTTGGATGGAATTCACATCAGATAGGCTGTACTCGCAAGACGGTGGTTTTGGAAAAGCTATATGAGGATGAATGTGGTATACCTTTCATTGATCCATAAGAAAATTTTGATAAGTAATTTGGAGTGTTTTGAACTTTTAAAAAAGTGAGTGGAGGCTATATGAGGGCAAAATATAATTATATTGTGCAATTATGTCCAAGTTTAAATTCCCACGTGCTAAAACCATTAACAAAGTTATATTTTACAGCTCAAACTTCTAAGACCTGTCCTGTTGATTTCAAAAAGTACCACTACTACAAAGTACCCATGCAGAAATCAGTATTTAGTGAGTAAACTGTTGTTTAGGTAGTTAAATTATTCTGATAAAACAAGTGAGTGTTTAGAGTACATTCACATCAAGCATGAAATAATATCATTTTCAAGTTGCAAAATGAAGGTCTGAGTAGGATATGATAAAATTCAGGTTAATGTTTGAGCCTATGAATAAAGAAAATAAATTATCAGATAACTGCTTCTTAATCACTCTGTACAATATTAAAAGAGAAGTATAATGCACTCAGATAAACTCTGGATTGAATTCATTTGTACAGGTAGTCTTAATTCTAGCATTTTCCCAGTTATCTATCATTGGCCTTGCAGTCTTTTTTAATTCTATTTACATGTGAGATACATGCATAACGACTTCTATAATATTTTGCCTAAAATAATTTTGAATGTTTCAGTAACCTGCTTTTTATTTCAGGAGGTAAGAATCAGAATACTTCTGTAGGATCACTGTGAAATCTTTTATCTTGAAAAAGTGCGTTCATTGCAAGATTTAATTTAGTTGCTTAAAGGCAGAAGATACTTTTAAAAGGAAACACAAAAACATAGTCTTTCACTGAATAAGGTAAAATTTAGATTCCTGTCAGTAATTTTTTCATATAAAAGATCTATAGTGTGATGAACTTTGGAATAGCCATTACCATCTCTCTAGTAAAGCCCAGTACGTCTCTAGCTCATAATTACTGATGTGGTAGAGAACTGAACCTGTTCTCCTCCCAGAATCCAAAGAGCTCGCACTGTGAGTGTAACTGGAACGAGAAACATGCTGATTTGATGTGCAGTAAGACACACTCAAAAAAACCCAGGTCTAACAACAACAACAACAAGTCCTGAAGATTGAAAAAAACAGAATGAAGAAAAATTAATTCCTTATATTTCAGTAAGAAGTCAACATATTCTAGCAAAAATATGTGTATACAACTACTGCATTCAGTGATTCAGTTCAATTACATAACTGCTTTGTTTGTATATTTACCAAATATTTACAATACATTAAAAGTTTGTACATTAGAAGGATGATTTATAAGGCAAATTTATTACTAAAGAAGTATTAGGTTGCTATGTAAGTCCTTTACAACTTCCAGATTTTCCGCTATCGAGATGTTCTGAATTCTTTGTCAGGTCTATTTCTTAAAAACTCAAATGATATTTCATTGCCAGTGGGAGGGCTATTCCCTAGCATAGCACAGGTTATTCTTGGGAAATATAGGGAAAATGTAAGATCATTTATGCCAAAGTAGGCATTCCTTAAACTTGTTCCAACATCAGCATTTTGTTGCTACTCTAATACTGGAAGAACTACTATATCTTTGCTTTTATTTAATGACCAGTCCTCTTCTCCAAATGCAAACCAAACATAACACTGAGTTTAAGACAGCACAGCACTGTTTTGTGCCCTGCCAGGAGCAAAACTCATGCCACTGAAAACTAGAAAATACAGACTTAAATCTGACAGTAGCCAAGGGGAATTATCTACAAGAAGTCCAGCTCCAGTCAATGTGTCATTGCTGACCCTGCCCTTTGGCAGTGTAATGAACTAAATAACTCAAAGCCCCTTTTACGGCTCACTGTGGAAGCACAGATGTCTTGAATGGTAGAAGTATCAAAGGTGCACCATGACACACCAGGGATTTTAACATGAGGTGCTCTGAGTTAGCAAGAGCCACAGGAATTGGGATGAACCTTCTGTGTGGACTCCAGAAAGAGAGCCTGCAAACTTGGAAAATACCATATACCTCATTTCAGCACTATGTTGTATAGGTATAGGTATATACCACATAGGTTTATCAGCAGCAAAGCACAGATCTCTACTGGTCATGAGTATGATCTGTGCGTCAAATGATGGATAAGTGAGAGTATAATACAATACTGAACTATGTAATAAAAGTGAAGAGGCTGTAAAAGTTCACATTTATCATTCTTGCTATGGATTAGAGCATTTGTCTGAAATGATGGCATGTGTGTTACGAGGATGTACTCCTTAAGTCAGCTCAAAGTTAATGGACTGGGGGAAGGGGAGAAGGTGATAGAGGGATGATTCTTGCAAAAATTAATGTTTGTGTGTATAAATGTTTTAATAACCTAGCTGTTGTGATCATAGTGTCCTATATAAATGATGTCAAGTAATTCTTGAGTATTCTTCATTCTCCAGGCAATTATCTTAAATGAGAATGGAGATTATCTTCATTCACTGAAATTCTTCAGTACATTGCTGAAAACAGGCTAACTGAGGGAGCCTTTCTGAAGCCTGTCCTTGATCATTCCCAGATTTCTCTCTACAGGGCAGTTCCCAATTTTTTAGCCAAGTCTATTTCTTTCTTTTTAATTAAAATGATAGTATTCCATCCATATTCCTTTGAGAGGAAGGGCATAGTTTTTACATTGCCATTCTGTGATATCTTATATGTCATTACATGATATTGATTTTGCAATTACGCAATAGCTATAGTAATTTCAAACATGAGAAGAAAGAATATCTCCTTCTCAACCCTTCCTTCTGTACTACTACATCATTAGACGTACAACCTTTCTCCTTCCTTCATATACGCATCATTACCAGCTCTTTCCCACCATCACAGATGTGCTTAATCTGTTAGTCTTAATATAGGTAATGTTGTTCCTTGCCATCTGTGAGTCTATGCTATTGCATTGTAGCCAGAAGCTTCTGAAAAATCATTAACTTCTTATCTAGTAGCCTCAGCTTTATATTAAATATGGCTCTAAAATCTAGCAAAATCCACCCTTGGCAATGACTACCATCTACAAATAAAAATACACATTTCCAGATATGACTAAGCGATGAAACTGCACATTTCATATGCAATAACTATGAACACTGAACTCCCATAGTTTCTTTTTTTCTATTATTGCTGAATTTCTGTATTAAAGAAAAGTTATTACCTTATTTTTTGAATTTAGGTTTAACACTACTTTTTAATGAGGCTTGCTAAATCTGACACACGATATCCAGATATCACAGTGATAGATACATTAGAAATACCAAAATAGATATATTAGACAGATAGAATTAGCACTATATTTGCTAAGGTTGATTGATTACTTGACGAGTATTATATTCCCCTTACTGTTCTCTAAACCCCAGCTTTATTAACTCTAACCAATTTTCTCCAACTCTTCAATTTGTAGAACTAATTGTGGCTCATTTCAGCTTCCTCCATTTAGCTGATGAAGGACTTAAGAGACAGAAGACTTCTATAGATACATAGAAGACGACTGTACACTTAAACAGTTTTTTAAAAACTGAAATCTGTTTAAACATGCATATATATATATTAATTAAAATGTTTGTTTACAGGCAAATGCATGCATCTGAATATTTTACAGTTTTAATTCTTGATTTTATTTTTTTTCTGTCAGGAAAATCTCAGTCTTGATTGAGTTCAAGTTATTCTATAAAACCTTGACAATTTTTCTTCATTAACAAAAATGGCAAAGTGATATTTGTTTTGTTTTCGTTGTTTCTGTATTAAATTTATAGCACTAACATCTATTCTTGTGATTTATAGCAGAGCATGGCTTTTCTCCTACTCAGAGCATTGATTTTCTATAGCAATTTAAAGGAGACACTGCATCTATAGAACAGGTAATGAATAACATCTTCATAGTCTGAGAGGCGATCTAAATAAACATTTGCAAGAATTGATCTTGCCTTTGTCCTCTGTCTTGGGAAAAGTTTTGTTTACTTTGTTATTAATATTAATCAAATTTTCATGGCAACAACTTTATTTTCTACCTGGATAAAGCTTTAAACATACATATTAAAATATAATTTTGGTAATAGCCATATATTTACAATCATGCATAAATTCATATTTTAACCTGCTATTGCCCACTTAACACTTCGATCAAAAGATCTGCTTTGAAACATTGGATGCATAAAACAGTTTGGAACAGTAGTTGGCCCTTTAGAAACCAATCATGTTATTAGAGTGGCATAAATTTGACTTTCAACAGGCACTGTAGTATTGTGTTAGTAAAAACAGCTTTCACGATTTAAAAATTCATTTGCTGTGGGAATTTAGAGACAACTGTTATTTATTGGAGTGTTTTAGTCACAAGAAGACAGAGTTAAGTCAGGCTGATTGTAAATCCAGCATCTACTGTGTGTTTCTGGTTTAACCTTAGATGATGTTGCTTTGTTTCTTTCCTTTCATTTTCTAGCAAAAAATACACTGTCATAATTTCATTTTATTCTGTCATTGTAACTGAGCTTCCACAGAAAATGCTTTACCGTTACACAATCCTCTCAAGCAGCAATGGCAATATAATTAGGTCTCTGTAGACTTATTCTGAAACCATTTAGTACAAAGGCATAATCTCCTATCATGACATAATAATGTGGTCTCCACGGACCAGCTTAGAGATTGCTTTGACACAGTAATGGCAATATAATAACTTCATACTAGACTCCACATAGGTTTCTACAAAAGCAACTTTGCCCTGTAATAGCTGCACTGTAATGCCCACTTAATGCAATATTTCGACTTGCTCTGTCCTCATTACAAGACTTATGTCCAGAAGTACTCTCATATAAAATCAGAGTCCAACAAGCCTAGGATTTGGTCTCTGACAAGCACCAGCAAGAGAGAGGTACAGAAACAACAGAAGCAGGACATGTACAAGCAGTCTCAGCATACTCTCACAGCTAAAAAGCACTAACCCAGCAAAGACAGACTTAAACAAGGTAATGTGTTTTATTTAATGAAGAATTATAAGATTTAGATAATAGTGCTGCTAGCATGATATCCCATGACATCAGAACGCCAAATACCCTTGTCCACCAACATCCTATCCTGCATGCAGATACCTCTCTCGCCCTCTCCTTCCATTTTTCTTCCACCTCAGCAATAATAGAAATGAAGCCTGGAGAAGTTTTATCTAATACTGGTGTTTCTTAGAAGTCTCTCTCTCATATTAGGAATTTACCTTTTCTCTCCTTGGTATTTAAACATTTTAATGTTAACTTGTTTGAGATTCTTAGAGAATTTGTGAGAATTATCTTGAAAGGTCATATCTGGTCCCACCAGAATCCAGAACTCCATGATGAGCAAACTCCAGGATCTGACCCCAGTTCATCAAAAATTCTTTAGCAGAGTTCACCAAAATAACATTTTGGACCAATCTTTCTGACATACAAGAATAATTTGTAACCTCCCCTCCCTCCCCCCAGTTCCGCTGTCTCCCAAAAACAAAACAAACCAAAATGAACAGTAACTGTAATGGTAAAGGGGAGAGTTGTATGTGAACTAGTTTTCTTGTTATTCTCCCAGAAACTCAAACGGACATGGCAGAGATCAATTAGAAAATCCTGAAGGTCACAGATAAATACTAATCACCCCACATCGGAGCTACTAGACATAAGGGCAACAACAACAACTTTATACACACAAGTTCTTCTTCATGGATGTTTTTCATGTTATGGGGCATGTATAAGGGAAATAAGGAAATGAAAGAGTATTATGCTTTATATACCCCTGCAAAGAGATACCTTGAATATACCAAATGGAAGTTTATAAAAACTGATGGATACATCTAGCAAAGCCTAAATAAAATTAAATAAACATTTTGTGAGTGATAATACAGCTCCTCAGTAACAGCATCCCACGCTAAATATATAGCTGTGGATTTGGGAAAAGCCTGAATGCTCTAGCTTTCATACATATTAAAAGATTTCTTGAATTTCAGGAAAATTTAGATGTGCAATAGAATATCACCAAAAAGACATGTTTCTCATTGACCTCAGTGTATCCATATGTGAATATTATGTATATAATTCACAATCTGTTTATGGAAGTAAAAAAAAATCGTATGGTATTATCATAAATGTCAAAGATCTTGGAGAGACAAGACTTATTTTAGCTTTAGCAATAAATACAACTGAGTAAGTACCTAGTTTAAAGAGTTGTATTTTTATTTGATACACAGTAATTACTCTTTCCTACTTAGTCAGTTCCCAGAAGCCTTGTTTATGCATGACCATCCATCTTTATAAAGTCAAAGGTGAATTTTATGCTGCACAGCTTTCTAATCTGCAAAAATCCCTGTTTTAGATTGTAGTAGTTCTGGCTGCTTTTTTTCAAAAAAACCTCTGTTACATCCTATTGAAATATTTATTGTCACTTGATTATCAAAACTATTCTTTTCACATATTTGTGCCATTGTATTAATTTCTAAATGAACAAATATTCAAGCTCCTGAACTCTAAGAAAATATTAGAAATCTATTTTTGTTTGCTTTTTTTGCTGTAGGAGCCTTTTCTGCATGTAACTAATTATCATTGTTTTCAGAAATATATATTGCCACAAAAATAGAATGTCAAACATTATCTGTATGTGGAAAACTTATATAAAATGCTTAAAACAGGGACACAGGAATGAGCAGTTATTTCTTCTAATTAATTGATAGCTAATGATCTAAATATTACCTGTCTGTATTTCAGATCTTATTAAAAGTGGTAATTTATGAATTACCACCTGAATTCTTTATACACAGAATTCCTGTTTGTCAAAGCTGAGCTGCTTGTTTGAAAATGCAAAATACTTTTTAAAAATAACAATAAGCACGCTGCATTTCTGAATGCACAGGTCAGATCTGACAAAAATTGAAGCAGTCACACTTTTGAAGATATTAAATTCCTACATGCCCCATTAACACGGGTATCCTAATAAGGAAGATGCATGCTATTTATATCTTCTTCAAGAAGGCTAAGGGCAGGCCTCTGAAATGCTAGAGCATCAACACAGAAGAGGGAGAGAGAAGGTTTTTAACTGTGGGGAAAAAAAGGCAGTCAAAGCTATTAGATGATAAAAATTCTAACTACGAGAGACCAGATGTCATGAGCCTTGCTTTTCACAGAACTGCTTGTTTCTACACAGGGCATGCTTGTAAAATTTCCTCTGGTCTCAAAAATAATGATGGTAGGACTAAACCCCTAAGTCTATAAATTCATAGCATTTTAATGTACATGTAAAAAATGAAATATGATATCATTTATTTGAATTTTTTTGTTCTGTACTTATTTAAGGCAGATTCATTTATTTTTGGACTAACAGGTTTGTTAAAATAATACCAGCTATAATAGTCATTAAATTAGTTCTTATCCCAGCCATGCTGGAAGCAGCCTTTACTTTATATCCCATGCTTAATTTTTCAAGACTTCAGAAAGTATTTAGAGCAAATGTTTTAATTGCTTATCACAGATGTAGGAAGCAGGCTTGCTTCAAGTCAGCAAAATGGAACGCTGAAGAACCTTGTTGAAAATTGAAACAAATTAATTTTACAACAGTAAACTGGGAAAAAAAAACCTTCTGCAACATAAACACCCTGCTGAAGGAGAATTTTATTATCCAAAATATGTAACAGGTCATTTTGATTTACCTTAAACTTTTATTACTTTAATTGAAATGCAGTTAAAAGCATGTCTTATAATAAGAACTATGCAAATATTCAACTTTCATTAAAATGGCCTCAGAAAGGAAAGAGAGGAAATACTGGATTAAAATTCGTTCTAAACTATTTCCTGTGATGAAATGACAAAAAGAATCTTATGAGGATTACTATGTCATTACCATCACAAAGAAGAAACGAAGTACACAGGTTACAGGAAATTTTTCACATAAGACATAGAAAAATATTAAACATTAACTGAACTTGTTTCTATTTTGTGATTACTTGAAACGACAATAGAAAGAATTGAAGCAGAGGATTTTCATAATGGGGATACATATTCTGAGCCTCAGCAGTACAAGTTTTGACAAGACTAACTAAAGGAGACAAATGGAAACCACCAGCTTCCATTAATGATATTGGAATCATGGAAATAGATGGGCACTTAGCAGCAACCTCTTAGTTAAACGTCAGTCTTCAAGAAATCACCACTCACCTTTCACAGTGCAGACTCTTGGAATACCTGGATGAAAAGACCCTGAAAAATCAGTTTAACTTTCACTTAATTCAGCGCTGCCTCTCAGCTGTTAGGAAAACATTAGCTGATATGTAATTGACTTGTTCTAATTCCTGCCTTGAAATAAATTGATATAGAGCTAGCAATACTGCTAGTTAGACATTTTCTCCAATATTTTGTAACTTTAAAACTATGCTTAAAACATACAGGATATAATAATACCCCAGTAAAGCTGTATGTTAATCAGTGGATAGAATGCAAAATACACAAGTATTGTCAATGTTTCAAGACACAAATATGAACTACTGTCATGCTATATAGAATAAATACACTGGATCTTCAATATCAAGTCCTATAGTATCACTGGGCCATTGTACAATATATCTCATAAAGTAACCTACAGACATTTTCACCAAAATACAGCCAGTATAATCACATGTATAGCTTATCTTTTTTTGTGTGTGTTTCTTAATTTTATAATCATCCCGTATTCTACTTCCTCAAATTAATTTTTGTTTGTTTTCATTTTCAAGGTCACTTCTCCATTCTGCCACTGACTGCTGCCATGCTAATTCCCGACTCTTACTGAATCACTCCATTGCTACATTTCCAATCAAGTATTTTCATACGTTCTCCAATTCACTCCCCATGTTTGTAAGGAACTCCCATAGATATCTCCAGCAATATTCCCTTTCTTTATTTTTCCTTTGCTATGTAAAACACTTGACAATCTGTAGGCTGCCGATGTGGCAACAGCACAGCATATTACGTCAATTAAATATTATTACATTACTTTCTGGTACTGCTATCTCTGTCTTTGCCCATCTAGTAGTCATTTAACTCATAAGCTTATAGGGACCAAAACCATCTTTTTCTTCTGCGCTTCTGCAGCATTCAGTATAATGGTGACTTGGTGCCCTACATATGTCTCTTTGTGAGACCTCTTTGTGAGACTGTGCCCAGTTTTCAGCTCTCCAGGAGACGGAAGACTTGGACCTGCTGGAGGAAGTCCAACAGAGGCCACCAAGATGACTAGGGGGCTGAAGCACATAGCCCCACAACGACATATGAGGAGAGACTGAAGACTGGGTTCCTTCTCCCTGAGGGAGAGAAGGCTGAGAGGAGACCTTACTGCTCTTTACAACCACCTCATGGAAAGGCAAAGAGAAGACAGAGATGGAGGTGCACAGTGACAGGACAAAGGCAACACACACATGCTGGAACATGGGAAATTCTGACTGGGTATTAGAATTTTTTTTTCCTACCATGAGTGTGGTCAAATGCTGGCATGTGGCCCACAGATTCTAAGGAATCTCCATCTTGGGGACATTCAAAATTTGACTGAAAAAGGCCTGGAGTAACTTGACTTAGTTTGCCCTACTTTAAGGTATGTGTGGAGAAGGTCAGGCTGGACTAGATGACCTCCAGAGTGCCCTCCAAACCTTAATTAAAGTCATATTCTGCTGCTGCTGCTGCTAAAACTAAAATTAAAGTGATGAATGTCTTAAATGCATACCTTAAAACCAGTAACAAATACAAAATGATCAGAAAACTCCTCATAATTTAATTTCTTTGATACACCAGTTTTATTTTCACTGATGCACTGCTTATTACAAGTTGTAACTAAAGGTCATATTTTGCCAGGGCACAGTTTACTTTTTTATAATTATTTTTCTTTTGGATCATCAGTTTTCCTTGCACACAAAATGCAAGCAAATGTTTTTACAGATTTACAACAAAGGAATTATTCTAGATATATTAGAATACAGAGTATCTATTGTATCTTTTTTTCTTTAAAACAGTGCCATATAGTTTACATTTAATGTAAAGAAACGGTATTTACTATGATGCAAACCAAGAAGATATTTCTGATGCACAGTACGAACAGTAGCCAGAAGTCTTCCATTTTTATGTGCCTTTAAAAGTTTCTTATATCAGCACTTTTTTCATTCTGACCATCTCTGACAGGTTTCAATTTATAATGTTCATTTTTATATTCTCAACACAGCAATCAAATCTTTAGACCTTGAGGAGAAGGAGGAAATTAAGGCCATTAACGTGTTGGAGAATTGTTTGATTTACTCATTATAAATTATTCTGAATCTGAGCAGCTCATAAGACATGCCCAAAGGGAAGACAAATTTTGACTGGCAGTGTCAAAAGAGTCAAGGACATAGAGAGGTTTTCTCAATAATTGTTAAGTGTCATTAAAAAATGCTGTTTGCTAGCTGGCCAGAATTATGGTGAAATTCTGATCCAAAACTTCCCAGCATGGTAAGACTTCTGGCTAGATTATAATTTAAATATAGATTAAGAATAAACTTCCACCATCTGTAAACATTCCTTCAATAACTATTCAAGCTAGAACACAGGACAAAACTAGTTAAGCCAAAAAACAAACCTGAAGAAGACAATAAAAAAACCTTCAGAGCCAAGTTCAGACATTACTATACCTGGAGTCCTCTACGTAAAGGACACCCTAGATGTCTCATCTCCTTCTTACTACTTTTCATTATCAAATCACAAACAAAAAGATAACATCATATAGCCTTTAGAATGTCATACCTACAGAAAAGCATGTCATTAATCTTTTTTTTTAAACTAGGAAGCTTGTGCTTGAGTTTGTGGGACAAATAACTAAACCACCATTGCACAATCCCAAAGAGCCTCATGAGAGTTGACAAATACCTGAGCTGAACCTTCAGTGTACAAACAGCTGTGCTTAATCTGTATTTAAATTAATTTAAATTAGTAATATTAATCATTTTGATGAATGAAGGTTTTATTAAATACTAGTATCAAAAGCCAGCAGGCCCATTCCGACAGTACAACCCTGACTCTCTGCAGCTGAGGTCAACTCATCAGCTGATATACAGGAGGGACTGACAGCCCGACACAGAAGTGAGACTGGATGGCACTTCAGCGTATAACGACACAGATACTACCCACAGGGAAATAACTGTGTTTACCTTTCTTATTCTAACTCCTGTGGCCTGGATATGGATTTCTACTCAAGGGATATCACTATATTTAGCATGGAGGAGAGAAATCTAATCCATGCAGATATTGCCCAGCATTCTAAGCCCACCACTTTTGCCTCCTCAGATTTGCCAGCTCCACACCTTCACTCACCTTAGTCCCTACGGAGGAATGGATTCTGCAATCCCACTCTGCTATTGAAGAAACCTGGGTCTATTATCACAGATTAAAGTGAGAAATACTGTAAGGCATTAAATACAACTTTACACCAATTAACAGTAAAGCTTGTGACAAACACAAGTTCAACATCAGCCAATTTGACCTGATCATCAGAATTGCACCTTTACCCTGTGACTTCTTGCGATTAACTGATTAATAGCACAGAGCCACCGTAACTACCCATGTCAAGGATGGCAGGTTCACAGTCAGTGTGCCAGTTAAATGCCTGAGCTTCCAGAAAACGCATGCTGAGGCAGATGAATCCCGCAAAATCCAGTTGTGAGGAAAGGGGAAGCCACGATGTTCTAGGTCAAGAGGAGAGGACAGTCCCACCATTCTGCATCTCTCCACCTGAACCTAGCCAAAACCCTTAACTGAAAAACCAGATGATAGTACTTGTGATTGCTGCAACAGTTTGTCCCTAAGTGTTTGGGCTTTCCCAGAGTTTGGAAGAGATGGTATCCCTTGAGCACCAAGGGTGACAGTCACGACGAACCTGGATGCCACAGCAGTGCTATGCCCCTGCCCTGGTGCATGATGTACTGTACTCTTAGACTTCAGTGTCATCAAGTCCTTTAAAGAGCTGAATATACAAACTTTAAGCATTAGATATCATTGAAGATGAGAATAAAGGAATAGTGTCAGAGAACTACTTATGTCACTAATATACAAAGCTGTTCACTGCAATGAATGTGTGCGCAGGCACATGAATGTGCATATTTTTGTAACAGTTTTGTATTATTTTTAAAAGCTCTACTAGGGTAGCCAGATAAAAGGTCAGATATGACCCTCTTATGGATTTTTTGAAGTACTGCCTCCACACTCCCCCTTCCTTTCCATGTCCATCTCACRGTAGTTAATCCCTGCTTAGTTTTTGAAGCCTTCTTGATGATGTCTGTCTGTGTTTCCTAAAGAAATAAGGTAGTCCAACTACACCCTTGGGTATGGCATATTTTCTCAGCCCCATTCTGTGCACAACTAAGGGCTAACACATGATTCTTTGCTAGTTTTGAGAAACAGTAGTTTAGTGCTCAGTCTTTAGAATTGAATGCACTTTTTAGGGCATTTACTATGCACAGAAATTTTTAAACCCAACAGTAAGCTGAAAGTTTTCATTTGGCAGTAATGGGCTTTTTTCATTTATATTAGAAATGTTGTATTGTTTTCTCCAGCTGTAGCTTTATTATCGTACACCGCTAAAATTACAAAGCAGCTGCAACCACTGCATCAACATTTTTTGTTTCATTTTTACAAGATCACAGATAATTAACATTTTATTTTGAAAGCATTTTTTATTTAAAAAACAATCCAGCAATCATCCATTTTTAATGCACTGAGCCAAGAATTTGTCTTTGATATCATTATTATAGACATCACACATCTGTAAATTTGAAACAATAGGACAGGAAATACCTTCAGAAGGACAGCTGTTGCCTTTGAAATCAGTATATATATGGTGTAACATAAATGTAATTTCACAGCAAACTGCCTTTTATTGACTGTTGTTTCCTCATGACACTCAGTGTCTTGTAAAAAATATTCTGAAATTAGATATAAATAAACAAGTATTCTAATACTTTACATTCTTTTGAAAGTATGCTAAATGCAGACAGGCAATTAGGATAATGAACATTCCTGTTCATAGACCTGCATGACTTCCAGTGGCCAGCGCGTACAAGACGCGCCAAGTCTACATCTGATGGCCAGATCCAAAGTCTGTGTAACGCAATGGATCAGATTTCCAGACACTTTAAAGGCTCTAGTGGAATGTAGCATATTTTCTTTATCTGAATACTTTTTTTGTCAGTCAAAATCTGATTTGCCATTAGCAAAAACATCTGTAATGTTGGTTTGGAGTTTTTTTTGGGGGTTGTTTTTGTGTTTGCAACCCCTGCAAAATATCTGTAATAATTTACCAATTAATACGGAAACAGAGAAATTACACTGTTAAGCACTTAAAACTAAATTTAATTGTATTTTATGAGACTGAGAGAGGCAAGCCTGCCTCCAGAGTTCTACAAGCCTGGGAACCAAAAAGAGGAGCCCACTGTCACAGAGAGAAGATTCTGCTAGCAAAAATTTGCAATGAAGATTATTCTTCCCTAAGGCTACAGTGAGTCTTCTGACAGCAAATAAAACATATACAGCACCATGTAACTGACCTAAGATTGCTAGTTCATTTAAAATACTAAAAGCATTGAATATTTATGACATTTATGATAAGGTGCTCGCTATATTGCAAAAGTGTAAGGAATGTAAACAATTTCTATCAGGTGACTGTTAAGGTCTACATCATTTATATAGCAGCCATGCTTATAAAACTGGTATCTAGGAGAACACTGCCAGTATCTGACATTCAGGAAAGAAAAATAGAAATAGCATGCACATGCCCTTGAATGAGCTCTGAATTTGAACGAAAAATAGACCTACAGCTGTGATGATTACCCCTGGAAGTGAAAGAAAGTAAAGCTGGGTGTAGGAGGAGGAAAAGATAAGAGTAATAAACGAGAAGATATGTCAGACTCTAAAGAAGCGCACAGCCTGCACAGAGGGTGCAACTTGTCTTTCCACCCTCTGCTCAGAAAACCAGGGAAGGCTCCTTTTTTTTTTTCCAGAAAAGCCACATCATGCAGGGATGTTTCTCAAATCTAGTGAACTTTACGATTCCCACCAGTACACCCAGAGGGTATGCAATTTTTGAAGGAGAATGAGAAGCAAGATAATCTCAGTGCCCCATCACAGAACTGCACAGTTTAAGTGGCTGAAAGGAGAGATGTTGCCTTTCAGCATCGCTCAGCTTTGCCTCGACAGGGAGCTAACAAATGAACCTCTTCTGACTCCAGCCACCTGCCTCCAGAACCACGAAAGCCGCTTTCTAATGCACAGAGCAAAACTGCCAAACTTACAGAGTTAAACACCCCTACTGCCACGAAACGTTAACACAAGGGATCTGCTTACACTCTTCCTCCCTTTAGTTTTACACTGCTGCAACAGCTTTGACTTCGGGACAGTGCTACCTGATTTATACTATGCCAATGACATGGCAACAGGGGCCAGAATTTGATGCAACCGATGAAACATGACAAGTGTAAAAAATTAAATGAAAGAAAATAGTTCCTTTGACTGGGTAACTGTGATCAGCTTGACATCAAATTCGTCGTCTAAATTTCTGGCAAACTTGAGGATAGTAAATGTTGATAAGTCAGGAAGATTTCCAAGTCTTTGAAAAAGTAATAGTTCCATTCCAACACATTTCATTGATAAAATAACCAGCAACAAGACACTGTTTCTAAAACTATTTCCCACTTACAAGTGTCACAGCTTATCTTATCCCACAAATCTTCTAGCTATCAAATAAGATCAAGACATAGATGCATATTTTTCACTATAAAAGATCAATGAAAAAGTATTTTATGCTTTTGTAATGTTTTGCTAAAATATTTTCACAGCAGATGCAAACACAGAGATTCATTTTTCAAGCCCAAAACAAATCATAAACCCACAATGCAGTAAATACTGCAGAACAACTCTGCTAAATGCCTCTGCTAAATGGCACTGTAACTTAAAAACATTCTTTTGTTATCTTTTTCATATGATGTAATTATATAAATTATCTCATGTTACATCAAATTTTATGAATATTCCTTTCTTTAAAATTATGAAAATAGCCTTTCTTTCTCTACTGTGCATTAATAAATAGCCTGTAAGTTCCACTCTAGGTTTCAAATATTTCTGTTTGGATGTATATAAAAGTTGTGTTTAAAAGATATCTTCAAAAAAAAAAAAAAAAAAAAAAGTGGCATTAAAAGGCCCCAAATGATGTGCCTAACAACACACAATTTTATTTTTTCCACTATGTTAGGTAGATTGAGGACAAAATAGATAACACAGATAAAGGTAGGAGTTCCAGTTATTAGAGGTGTCTATACCTATAGTAATTGCTTTATGTTTATGAAGAATCTTTTTGGGGAAAGGAAAAAAGATCAAAGTCTGGACAGTATAAATTAAGCATCAAGCTAGTATTGCTGTGCCTGGGAAGATCATGGAAATTCATTTGTCTCATTGTCCACTATTTCAGAAACAAGAGACTGACCAACATTTATTTTTGGATCCATGAGTATATGAACTATTTGCATAGATTCTTATGATAATTTAAAATAATGACTCATGAACAAAGCAAAAGCATTCAACAGTCAATTTGATATAATGTCTGAACCTTTATATGCATACCCATTATAAAATACAGCACTGAAACACATGGTATGGGACACCTCTTACCAGCTGTAACTGAAAAATGAATTCTCATTAAAAAGGAATTCTATAACAAAGCAAGAGAGCAGTATATCAATAGACCATTGCTATTATACTAACCTGCATGGAAATTATGAAAGAAATAATCATCCTGATGACTGGTGCTTTCTTTTAAACTTGAGCATGACTAAAGTATAATAACCATTTAATAATACATGAAATTATTACATAGAGGTAGTATTACCATTGTATGCAACTCAAATTTTCACCTTTTTACAAAAAAAATATATTTTGTACATCTAGGCTCATGGAATGATGTTCTATGTGGGAAAACTGGGAATAGGGCAAAATATACACAGCTAATATGGAAAGGCATTTTAGGTATACCTTYGTTCCAGGCCCTCTAAAATGCAGGTATAGTGCAATGAAGCTCATCAGCATGAATCAGTTTTAATATAAAGTCATGTAACCAAGGTAACAATGAATTAAAATATTTCAACACCATCAATATGCTGACATTCTCTTTTATGTGAATATTGTACTTATTACACTAAGTTCAAGTGCAAAACTTTACAAGGATATTTGAGTCAACAAGGATTATAAAAGATTTTTTTTCCTGTTATGCCATTAATCATTTATATTTAAGAGGTTTTGTTAAAAGTGTAGATAGGTATTTAACCTATTTTTAGCTATCTCTTTTCAACCATCCTTGTTAAAGATAATACAAATCAGGACAGTAATATTAGTCTCTTCTGCAATTACAAACAACTTTAGTTAGCCAGACATTCTAACAAGCAAGTCACCTTTTATATTATTATGTGAGATAAATTTCAGAAGCGCAAGAYAGAGATAATTGTAAGACAGAGAATTACCAGCTCATTATCTCACTTGGTTATGTATCTTTACTTAATTGTACTTTTAAAATAAAAGTCAGCAGTCAAACACCTGATAAAGGTTTATTACAAAGGGTTTGTTAAAATCTCTTCCTCTACATTTTCTGAGGATATTCTTTTTTTTAAACCCCTGTTGAATAAAGGTTATGAATACAACTGGAAGCAAGAAACTATAAAAAACAGAGTTGGACTTTTACTAATTTTACTACCTGGAACTAAATGTTACAACCCAGGATCTGCTATAGGTTTAAGCTGGCAATGCCTTTGACCAGTGACGGTTGATAAATATCAGCAACTTGTGCTCCATCTGTCAAAATACAGGGTTTCTCCTGCAAAGTGTCAAACGATGCCATTCCACTAACATCAACTGCTGCTGTAAACACATAACATCYTTCAGGATATCTGTATATTCCTGCTTTCAGTAGAAGCTCTTGTTCTGCAGAGCCTTGCTTTCATGAAGGTTGATAATCACAGCATCCAACTCACATCTTGTACCCCAGCTCCAGTGATCCAAGAAATTTCTTAGCAGAGTTATTTTTCTTTGTCTGTGGGATCATTGTCTATTTCCCCTTTATTCAAGTAAACAGTCATAGATTTAAAAAACRGGATTGAATCTTTAAGTCTTAAAAGACTCATCTGAAAGGGGAGTACTGTTTGCAGTCTTCAATACCAGACATAAACCTGTTTTCAAATGTTCAGTTTTCATGTACTTTTGAATGTATGCTTGTAAATGATGTAGCTTCTTTCAGTAAGTGTCAGAATTCTGTAATTTCAAACATGAGTTTCAATATAATGAATTATACACTCTATCTATAATTTATGTAACAAACATGAAAAATGTTCAAATGTTCTTTGAAAATTATCATGGTAAAGTATGGAAATAATACCACAGAAATGAACTCACAAGGTTAACTTCAATTTTGAACTATCTAAAAATATATTGTACTAAGACACAGAAAGCAAGAAATTTTAAGTGCAAATGGTATAGTAGCACATGATATATAGTGAAATCTTTCATCAATATCATAAGTTACAGTAAAGATTCTTTCTGAAACACATTTGATGTTGATTTTCTTTCAATAATAATCCCATTTCTATCCATCAAATTATGCATACTGCTTCCATATAGACCAAAATCAAAAAAAGAAAAAAGAATAAAATGGGACTTCTGTACATCTGAACTCCTTTTAATACAAAGCAACCAATCTATTACTAAGATAGAGCAGGGTATGAGACTATACAGAAATAAGCAAATACAACAGAAGGTTGCAATGTTATTGAATTATGGAGATAACACTCGGTAGCACAGCTTATCATTTTACATAAAAATCTGGTGGTAATTTTAAAGTGCAGTATCACAGCAGTAAGCATAAGACCTACGTACCCAAAACAGAAGCAAAATTTAGTCCATATTACATGCAACGTACAGTTTTAGTCTAAAGACAAGATCCCTGTTACTTTCGCTTCAAGATAATTAAAAATACAATCAAAAATGTTTGTTTCTACAATTAGAAAATGATGCAGTCCTAAGATTACCCACTGATATCACAGAATCACAGAWTCACAGAATCGCTGAGGTTGGAAGGGACCTCTGGAGATCATCTAGTCCAACCCCCCTGCTCAAGCAGGGTCACCTAGAGCACATTGCACAGGATTGCATCCAGGCGCGTTTTGAATATCTCCAGAGAAGGAGACTCCACAACCTCTCGGGGCAACCTGTTCCAGTGCTCTGTCACCCTCACAGTGAAGAAGCTTTTCCTCATGTTCAGATGGAAGTGTCTGTGTTTCAGTTTGTGCCCGTTGCCTCGCGTCCTGTCRCTCGGCACCACTGAAAAGAGTCTGGTCCCATCCTCTCGACACCCTCCCTTCAGATATCAACTACTTCTCACTTCTGAAGAAGTATCCTGTGAGTATGCTGGAGATTATGCAATGTTCATTTTATTTTTGACTACTATATTGACTGTCAAAATGATATCGTGTGTTACAGTAAATGTATATAACATGAGAAATTAACACTAGAAACTAAAAAAAGTAAAAATAACCAAGAAAAAGCTATGCCTTAACTTTCCTTTGGAAAAATACATTAATTTGGCAAATCATTTTTTAGAGACTTAGGGTAGTAGAAATATGTAAAAACAATTAACATTATGATAAGCTACCAAACTGAACCAAAAATATTTCTCAACTTTCAATGAATGTCAAATATTGTGGACATTCATTTTTATGTGAATATTTTCCAGTTTATCAAGCCTCCCAACCATACAATATAACAAATGTTACACATATTAGAAGAACCATTAAAACAAGCAAAAAAAGGTTGAGGAATCTGTTTAAAACATTACTGGTTCTCATCATACTTCAAGAAAAAAGAAGCCAAACCCTTCACAGACAATTTCATGACATGAGCAATACATCTGTACTGTCGTATGTGCAAGATACCTGATGATCTAAAATCACAAAGGAAGCAAGCAGCAGAACTGAGAAAAAATTCACGCCTGCTCCATAGGTTACGTCTAGTTTAGGAAGCTGTATGGAACAATGGGCGAGGATGAGGAGGGCAGAAGAGCCAGGGATCCATGGGCAACGCTGTTTTGGTCTGTGGACTTTGTTTCAGACCAAATGCCCACCAGCAGAGTGCATTAGGCATGCTCCTAGAGCGCATCGTCCTCTTTAGCTTACTCTGGAAAAAAAACAGTTCACGCGCTCTGAGACCGCCAAAGTGCAATGGCTGGGGATGACCAGAAGATTCACTTCAAAAACACATTCCCAGTCTGAACTAAACACTAACACAGGCGCACCCTTCACCTAGCTCTCCCCTTCCACTTCGTACGCACAGGGAGCCCGACCCAGAGCCTCCAGCTCAGGAGAGTAACCTTGCCTGCAAGCACAGCGGTGTCCTTCCTCAATAAAAGGACCGTAACAGGCACGTGGGCTTGATTCAAACTAAATCCCAAGACAGTTTTGGTTTAGCAGCTTTGAAACTGTGTGTTCTATTTGCAGTTTTCTGCCAAATGCAGTATTGTCTAATTCACATTTTTCTCTTTAAGGTGTCTATTTATTTTTACCTATCTCTAGAGGCTAAATACATAAGAGGTTATTATGCATTTCAAAGTACACGGACRCTTCAGAGGAACCAAGCATTCCTGAAGACAGTGTTAGAAAAACAGATACTTGGAATGAGATGTGCTCTATTCCCAAATTTGTAATGGATTTACTGCATCATAAAATGTCTCCACGCTTTGGATGAAAGGTATAATAATGCATGTTGAGCTCTTCCAATGAAAGAATGATTACAGTGCAAAAAATCTTAATCACTGCAATATTATTTTCATTTTTATTAACCAAAACCTAGATCAATTGTATGCAGCTTGGGACTGATGAGGATACTAAAAGTTTTTTTGAAAATTTTGTTGCTTCTGCAACAGTAAGACACATTTTAGTAGTTTAATGGGCATTTATTGTATAATGTTTCCTAACCTCATATACTTCTCTTTGCAAACTTTATGCTGACCTCGAAMCTAAAGATGGATCAATACCATTTTATAAAAGACTATAAGATTGTATGAAACACTAAGTCAATACTGTATTTTTATCACACTTGTAATGCAATGTAATTCTGTACAACATCAAATAACCCTGAAAATATCAGTGAAGGCTTGGTTTAGAAATTTTGTTTAGGAGCATTAATTCAGCCAAGCACTGGCCAACACCAAAGTCACTGAATGCCAAAAGTCTTTATCAGCCCAAAAGCAGCTTAGTGCCCCTATAATAGCCAAACTTCCAAAACTCAGACAACAAAGAATTAAGGTAAAGCAAAAGTAAATTGCCCAAACGAGAAAATTAAAGTTTAGGAGCAGTGGATCTTCAGATCCTGTGTGAGTATGGCTTCATGAGTAATGAGAGAAGATAAGATGGAGCAGCGAAGTTCTTCAGAAATTGCCCTTAGTATTGATTAAGTGTGAGCATGATGCGATACTTTGAGGCACTAATATCCTTACTTTTCTAAAAGAAAAAGCTCATCCTACCCTACATGTCAGGGAATACTTTCAGAAGTACAGATACTGGGTATCTGAGAAAGTTGCCTTTGAAMTATATTCAGCTCGTACATGTCAGATAGCATGAAAGAAAATACAAACACAGGAGTAACATAAATTAGCGATATGGGGACCTTTTATACAGATATTTTAAAGTGTAATTGTTTACTATTTGCTATTCCTATTTACTATTCCTAAGATGCAGGCATGTAGAATCAAGAATCAAAAATCCAGAATGAGTAACAATAGCCAGTTAAGTGGCATCTTGGGTGTTTGCTTTAGTGCTTGTGTTTAGTCTATCTCTGGTTGAATTTGCACATGAGCAGCAAGTACCTTGAGTATTATATTAACACAATAAATTTACTGTTGATACTGTTTCTCTATTGTTGTGTCACAGACAGGTTCCAGCTCTCAGAATCTCACTGTATATCATGTTACACACACACATAAAACATAAATGAACTTGAACATGTATACATGACTCAAGAGAATATAATAGTGAAACAGTGGAAAAKAGAAATAGCAAAATTAATTTATTTCTTTACCAAGAAAGGAAAAACAAAAAGAAATGTGTACAGTATATCCCAAAGGCTGTCATTAGCATTCTTTCTGAAAAACCTCTTACATTTCTGGTGCAAGCACAAAATATACAGACCTTTAGATAAGAGCATCTAGCTAGTTAAAGTATTGTGCAATT
This sequence comes from Apteryx rowi, assembly GCF_003343035.1. Lineage (NCBI taxonomy): Eukaryota > Metazoa > Chordata > Aves > Apterygiformes > Apterygidae > Apteryx > Apteryx rowi. The sequence goes on from NW_020448074.1 coordinate 1,458,961, forward strand.
AGGTCAACTCATACCACCTGCCAAATGAAAGGTCTCTCCATCTTTATGATAGACTCGGTTTCCTTGGGCCTAGGATCCAAGCCTTGCAGTTCTGAATCTCTTTCCATCATTGGCTTTATAACAGGCAATACGATACAGAAACCGGGTAGCTTGGTTGGTGCATCTTTAATCAGAACTAGTTTCCTCTGCTAGTCCAGGCATTTGTCTTCCCAGTTGTGAGCTGCTCACCATCCTTTTTGTAATTAACACATTTATAAACTCAGCAACTCGGAGGTATAATACCCCGCTTCAAGGGCAAAACTACTTTATCGCCCTCAGCATGAGAAATCTGTAYACATGAAATGTGTCCCCTGTAAGCGAAATCTCCACACACCCTATCTCTAAAGAGAAAAGTATTTCCTCTGTTCAAATAAAGCTGCAAAGGCAATCTCCAAACAAGCRTTCAGTTGGATCAATAGCTAGAAATTGAATAGAACAGTGTCTCATGCTGCTTTATAGAATTTTCAAAAGATTTGAACCACACAAACCCAATTTTTCAAGTTCTACCACTGGGATTTATAGTCTTGTTTTCTGTCTCTAGGAAAAAAACAACAAAGATCATATCCACAAACTAAAAATAAAAAAGTACTGTACATTCAAATAGTATCAGGGGTCTAACTTAAACCTAGAAAAGCAAGGGCATTCAAAGTTAGGCTCAGATGTTTAGGTATACTATAGGGATCTTCAGAGATTAAAAGAGATTTTATATACCTACTTTTTTAATGCCCAAGTGCAACAGAGACAGTCTACACTTATTAAGACCTGACAACATATCTTTCAAAATGAAAATTAAGAAGGAGATATACATGAAAATAGTATTTCCTTGAATTTTTAGAGGAATATTGTTAATTTGGTGATTTTTTTCAGTTTTCACTTGAATTATGGGACAAGCCATTATGATCTTTCTTGATATGACAATTACTTAATTTTATAAAGCACAAAGAACCAACCGTGCCACATACTGAGCTAAATTATGTAATCAGATTTTCACAGTAAATATTGTATTTGACCTTTCTTCTCTTCCCAAAAAATGTTATTTTATTTTAGAACTCACAGAATACTTTTCATTTGATCTGTTCTCTCTCTCCTCTCCCAAACGTGATAGTGAAACATTGCACTCACCCATTCCTCTGTTTCCATGCCCTCCGGGAAGGACAACACATACATTTCGCAATGAAACTCTGTTTCCAGGGTATCCATACTCAGAGAATTTTTGGTAATACTGCACAGTGCCATCTTTAATAGATATTACAAAATACAAAGTACCGTTCTGTACTGAGCCCAGGAAACAGCTATTTTGAATATTAAGCCTTGGCCTGCAAGATGCATCTTACTTCTGACTTTGCCATTTATGGACAAAAGTAAATTTTCCCCATTACATGGAAATGGGCATCAGGAAAAAAAAAAGACACATTCACAAGAAAGATATACCTCCTTTATGTGTCCTTTTTTTTTTTTTTTCATAGTTAAATTTGGTTCAGGTGAATGAACCTATGGCAAGTAACTTGAAGCTGAAATTTTTTTCTGGCTGTGATTTGCTTTGGTTAGGAGTGCAAGAGCCACGTGACCTGGGAAAGTTTTTCAATTTCTAAGATAAGATGACAACAGAAGTTGAAAGAGCAATTTCACACATACCCAGGAGTCCACAGTTCCTCCCAGGTCTGATTCCTTTCTGGTGTAATCTGTCTGGTTATGCAAAATATCATGCTGTTTTCTGTAGCAAACCCAGATGTTCTGGAGAGTACATAATTCCCACAGCATATCATTTGTGCTGAAAACAGATATTCAGAAGAATAGGTGAGATTATGTGACGAGGAGATTTGGATCCAACAACGTATAGGATTGCTTACCTGTCCAGCATTCTGCTATACATTTCTCTCTTATCTTCTAAACTACTTTAAAGTCATCCAGTCCTGCCTCCAAAAAACTCCAACCCTACATGTTACTGGATCCAAAGAGAGTGTTAAAAATACAGCAATGTTCTTAAAGAAAGTGATATTTCTCTATCAGAAGTGTATGCCAGCACCACAGGCAATTCCAGAGAAGGTGAGAGAGAAATGTTACCTCCTTTGACATAATGAGGAAAAATATTTATAATGTGTTTTAAGAAAAAGAAATCAAAGGTTTAACATTTTGAATAATCCAAGACAAATAATTTAATTCAGATGACAAAAGTACCCACAGAATTATCCGTCATCTGGGTTTGATCTCAGAACCACCAATAAGGATCAATCTCTGATATGAGAATCTTACAGACCAACCATGCATTGGGGACTGTTTATTCTCAACAGGAAAGAGGCAGTTCAAACATTTAAAAATAAAGTACTGACTTAAAGAAATCAGTAGGACAATATATACTATTATGAGAAATAAAGAGAAGAATTTGACAAGTGACAGGCTGGGGATATTATATTTAATTACTTTAAATAAGAATGCAGTTTCTTCCTATCTTTCACATATAAACTTGTCAGTTTTACGTGGTACTTGAACCTAAATGCAAAAAGTAAATCACTTTGTTACCTGTAATAATACAGGTTTAGCTTCTAGGGTTTTTTTCCCTCTTAGTTTAAGTTATACTGTATTTGTAGTCATTGCAAAGGATTCAGAAATACAAACTCATTAGCTTCTTGGCATCTTCTTTGTCTTGAATGTCTCAAGGGAAATTTTACATTTTATAGATGATGTGAACAAATAAGTCATCAGAAAACAAGTCAAGCTTGAAAGTTTCAGGCTCCAATGATAGAAATTAGTACAACTTACTCTTAGAATTAGTTCTTATCATTTCATGTGTTTTGTTTTACCCACATTTCACACAAGTATGCACAGATGAGAAAGAAGTAAGGCAAAATAAAAAGAAAGCAAATAAAGTGTTTTAGCATAAATAAAACCCTAGGAGCAATGAAATTCATTATTATGACATAATGTACTCTAATGTATGTGTTTCCAGCTTTTTTTTTTTAAACCTGTTTTACCTGAGTCTGTTACCCTTGGATATTTCCAGAACACTTGTTTCAGCATGCGAAATAAATCCATCTGCCTCTCTATAAAAGCAACATTGTCCCTATAGCTGAATTCCCATTTTCAGACTTGCAGAAACACACGCTTCCTCTGCACTCCCTCCCTCCCCTTCGGGAATTTGCGGTGCACTGAGAGCCCGCAGGCTCAGCTGACCTYGCCGCGGGGCAGAAGGGAGCCCAAGGAGGCCACCCAGCTCCTCTGGAGACAGTTTCCCACGCCAGCGCCACCCCAGACCGGCCCTGTCACAGCCCGCGAGGAAGGGTGGCTCCTCCCGGCACAAATCTGGAAGGTCAGCAGAGGTGGGACCTGGCTTGGTGGCAGACCTCCAGGCAGGATCACGGCCCCTGCCAGACGGCAGGCTCTCGCTGCAGGACGCTTTGGGAGCCGCATCTCCTCCTGCTGCAGCCATCGTGGACTCCAGACAGGCCTGCCAAAACCAGGGCTTGCGACTGCCTCGGCTCCGGGGAAGCTGCTGGCTGACTGGGCCATCGAAGGTCCTAATTCATGCAGGAATCGCTCTCTGTGAGCAGCCGGCAGATCTGTATTTAAGAGGCAGAAGATGTAGGAGAGAAGAGGTGTCATACCTGAGTGTTAAAAATTATTATTACATAAAAATTACTACTGTCCTACCATCCATCTCCTTTTTCTGACTCTCCTTTCCCCAGTGCCTGCAAAACTAGAATTGGGAAGTATCCCTCATACCTCCCTCTCTTTCCATTCCTTATTTGAGGAAATAACTCTCGGTTTCTTGATTGATGGACTACACATTATTTTCATAAGAGATGTTGTACCTCTGCTTTCCTGAAGATAAGTAGCAACAATCTTTTCTACAGGAAGACTTGCTTTACATTTTAAAGAAGGTGCAATATGAAAGTGATAAGCCGAAGTTCTTGCAGAACTTTTAGACTTCAGTGAGTGATCCCAGCTGAACTCAAGTGTATAATGCTTGCACATTGGAGAGTTAATCACAAATCAGTAAGACAGAATTTTTATCAGTTCCAATTATTATTATGGGATGATGTAATTTAAATAAACAGGAAGCTGAGTCAGAAAAGGCTGTTGTACAAAAATGTCCTTATTCCACAGTCTGAAGAATAATCCTTTTTTTTTATTATTTATTTTGAGCTTCATTCAAGGATGAATATCAGTTATTCTTACACATGTATGTAAAATTTAGTAAAGATTTCTCAAAGTAATAGATTTTTTGCAAGTTACGCAGGAAAAAATTACAAAGTTATTTAGACAGTAATCTAGATGTTGTTCTTAATGCCGTTTTAAAATCAAATGCAATATAATACCTAACTTTTGACTTCTCAGTGTATACCAGAAAGATTTGTAAGTTGAATGACAGATGGCTAGAGCTGAATTGACTTCTATAACCAGAATTCTTTTCCCTTGGTATATATACAGTATATGAAAATGGAGTGCACTTATGAATGTCAAACTCTGCTTTCTACCATAAGTACAATACTTTTTTTCTGGAAGTAAAATCAATACTATGAATCAATGCTTATGCAAAGGACATTGTTGCAACAGTAAGACTTTACTGTCTTCATGTTGTAATGAAATAATTTGAAAATATTTTGTAAACTTTCATTTCTGGACTAAAATATGATACTAGTTTTTTACTGCTATAATTTTTTATGCCTACTCCAGCGTATCGAACCTTGGAGATATGGTAGTTTTGGAGTACGAYCACTGAAATGATAACCACAACACATTTCCATTTCCACTTTTCCCCAACAAAGTTTCTTACCATTTAGTCCTGAAATGCCGTATACTGTTTCATTCTCYGTTTACTAATTTAGAACTAAAAAGTTTACTTTGTCTTTCATTAACGTATAAGATTCCTTGAACACAATCATTAAGTAACACTCACTTCACCACCACAGACTTTGAAAATTTTCTGTTGTTATTCCTGCTGGAAGCTTCTAGGAATTACAGCTCTGTACATCACATATTTCCTCAATAAGTCAGTGGTGATGCAACTGAGATTTAAACGTGTGAAAAATGTAAGTCATCATGAGTACACAGATTAGTTATCTGGCTAAAATCTCATGAATACATATGAAAACAGTGATTACCTAACAAGATATATTTCTAATATAAACATTTATGTTTGCAAAGTACTTGGGACAATACAAAACAGAGCCCGTTCCCTTGAGATACATAGTTGCTGTCCCATAAATTGTTTCAGTACTGTGTTTAGTATCACTTTTTTGAGGAGACTGGATGATTCTCTGTCAAAACTTGCCAAACATTCATTACAGTTGCAGCTATCACCACCAACAAAAATGTATCTAATATTTCTAAATTACAGGAAGTTTACTATGTCCAACTGAAATGCCTAATTTAGCAAAGCAGGTAAGCAAAGTTTCCAAAGTCTAATTCCCTTACCTTTTAACATCTATAAGGCAACTTTCAAAGACCAGCACTGCTTACCACAGTTAAAATTTAATTCAAAATCAAAAAATACAAATTTTGCTACGTATATAGCCATATGCATGCATGATCATTTAGATCACATTAAGAGTGTATTTTGACTGGGAAGTGTGAGATCTGACTGAAAGATTAGGCCCAACCTGGAATGGACTTTCAAGAAATAAGACAGGAATTGAATTCAAGATGAATCAAACCCAAGAACTGGAGAGGTCAAGAAGGATTAGCCGTCACTTTGAGAGTCAAATAACAACATAAAACAAGTGGTGTAGCAATCTCAAATTAAAAAAAGGGAGCAGTCGAAAGCTGAGGGAAGGTCAAGAATCCCATACACCTTAATGGTGTTTACAGTGAAAAATGTGACAACGGAGGAGCAGGCAGTAATGTCCTACCTGGAAGCAAAAACTTGGGTGGTCACACTGGAATGAAGAAAAGCAAATGAGAGACAGGAATTACAAAGAATCACAGACTCGAGCAAAACAGAATTAGAGAGCCAGAGGTGGGATCAGAGACCAAAGCTGGGACAAGAACCAGGGGTAGAAACCATGACCTATGACAAAATGCAGGCTTAGGAACATGCTAATTTTAGGTGCCTTCAAAAATTCCAGTCATGAGCCTGGAACGAGCACCTAAGCAGGAACAAGAAATCTTTTTTTCTTTTTACCTTTTTTGTTTGTGAAAGAGTATTCTTTTTTCTCCCTTTGGTTTCTGCCCCTTGCTCTTAGCCCACTTAGCCTGAGAGAGCAGGCTTAGGTTTCTATTAGCTAGTTTCTGTTACCTTCTGGCCTTCAGACAAAAATGGCTCAGTGATGGAAGTGATCTGACTACTGGCATAAATCAGTAAAATATCTCTAATTCTCCCCATCCTAATGCCTGGCTGTATGTTGTGTGGAGGAGTATCTATGATATGATAGATATTGTGCCTAAAATCAGCATTGCATGGCATCACTGCTGCACACGAACTGATCCATGCTACGGTCCATATACACTCTCTTATCTCATGGCAAGTGCAAGGTAGTTTTATAAACCCTGGTTCTTGTGGGTTTCATTTCATTCATTTTGTGCATTTCAGTACAAAACTGTCAGCCATTTTGGTAGTACAAACAGGACAACATTGGGTTAGAAAATAGGACAAATATAATRTTTCTATTTTCATGGTAATACCACAAGACATTTGAAGCTGATAGAACTGTCTAGTGTTCAAATGAGGTATAAATTACCTCTGTCCAAATATTTGACAGGAATATACCTTTGAAATGTTTCTGCAGCATTTTTTCAACAATTTGAGGCACAATTACAGTTGAATGAAATTCTCTCATTGTTTTAAGAAATTGGACAGTAAGTGGCTTCTGAGGACTCACAGCCAATGTCATCTGTTAGGATACATGAGATTACACTTGCATTTACTTCCCCTAGAATTTCTGTTTTCTTGAACAAAATCATCCTTCTCCGTGACAGGAACCAAAATACGTGTGCAGAGGATTAAAAGCACTTTTCAAGGTTACTGTAGAAATTACAGCTTGTCAGAAGATGGTGCTGTTAGGCCATTTATATCTGAGAAAATTACTTGTAATTACAAAAATAAGTTAAAACTCTGTGAGAATCCCAAATTGTTGATTAGTTTAAAATACACTAATTTTTAATAAATAAATTATTTTGTATTGYATTAAAGCAGAACGTTGACCTTGAACTACTTCTTATGTAAGTGTGTAATGAAGTACTTTCTGAAATCTAGTCTCATCAAATTGTGATTAAGTTTTGTGACTTATTTTTGTGATTATATTTTGTGACTATAGATTAAGTGACTAAGTAAAACTGACACCTGCAGAAGTTTTCTACCTAAACCTAGGATAATGTGCATAACTTAATACATTAACAATTTTTTCCCAAGGATTTTAGGTAAATTATAGGTACACTCTTACTGATAATTGCAAACTAGCAGTGAACTGAATGCATGGACTGCAAGAAAAACAGTAAACATACAAAGAGCTAAGCACATTAGAGGGCATACTAGGGGAAAACAACAAGGGAATATTTCTATTACTGCATTAATCTAAACATTAAAAATTGTTTTCATGTAAGAAATTTAAATTTGTCCTTCTTATGCTGAAATTATAGTTTTAATGTATCCCCAACTATTCTCAACCGATCTTTTATTACATGTAAAAGCTTATGAAAAATATATAATTTAATCTCCAACAATTTTTGGTTTGCTGTTTGACTGAGATTTAAAGATCACTATTTTTCATAGCAAATTTCAGTAGAGAATGGGGAAATGATCAAGAAGCCAGGACTGTAGGAAGAATATCCATAGTTTTTCTTTTAGTCAAGCATTCAAAAYATTTTCTAATTTCCTTACTGGACTAAGGCATTATCTTTAAGCTCAACCTCAACCACCTACAGTCCAAATAAACTAAGCATTTGCATTAACTGTCTGATACTGCTGATCAAGAGTGAATGTCAGCAAAGCTGAATTTAAGAGCAGATCAGAGGGAAGATCTATTTAACGCAGTCTCTTGTCCCTGAGAGTAGGAAGTGGGCACTTAGGGAAGGATATATGAGACCCGAGTCCGACTCTTTCCATCACTCCCTGCAGTCTGCAGTTTACAGGCTACCCTGAAGACTTGGCTTGCTTGTCCTCTTGGCTCAGCTGCTTGGAAAGTTTTTCAGTATTGGAAAAGAAATAAAATGACAATGAAGATGACTCATAGAACTAAGCATTGTCTTCTTTCCTTCCCATTAGAACAAGAGGCTTTGAAAATTAAATTTAAGACATCATAGAATAGTGGCAGGCAACGAGGTAGAATCATACTATCGCAAGACAGTTTTTCTTTTTTAAAATTGTATTCTGTTCTATATTGTTTTGCAATAATTTCTCTGGAATCTGATCTTATAAAAAAGGTAACCGAGTAAGCAATGAAATATGGATCCTGCTAGGACCAGCCAACACCTATTTCTGTGAACCTTTGGTTCCTTGTCATATTCTCCATCACATTACCAGCAATGTCTTTATTTTTGGAAAAAAGTAAAAGGAGGAGACTGAGTCTGAAGCCAAAAACCAGATAAAGCACAAAAATTATGAGGGACCAATGCCCATGGTATCTACACTTCCATAAAGGAGGGCTGTACCAAGACGAGGGACGCACGGTCAGAGCTTTGCCCCCAGTGCTTTGCCCAGAGGCTTTGCTCTCAGCATCACTCTATAGCTGTCTCTTGAGAGATCCTCTTCTCTCTCTCTGTCCTTCCCTTAATAAAATGGCATTTGCTGCAGTCATTTGTTTTGCTTGTTCATTTAGACTCTAAACTATTTAAACTGAGGAAGTTCCTGGTCACTAATCTGTAGAGTGCCTAGGAAAATGGCACTGACCTTGACTGCTCCTTAAGAAATGCTGTAAAGAATACAATTAATGATACTTCCTCCAGGGGTTTTCTTCACTTGGAAATCATACCAAGTTAAACCACAACCTTGAGAAGTCACTTAGGGGTATTTTCTAATTGAATGTAATTGTCAAGTGAAACCAAATCCTATGAGAGATTTCAACATTAACAGAGCACCTTAGACTGCTTAGTCACTCTGACAAAGTGTTGAACTTCTCTCCTATGGAATTATGAAGCCATGAAATATAACAGTATAACAGAACAGCAAGATATTATTTCTGCTTCTGTCATTTATTCATCACATATTATTGAGGAAAATAATGTGTGTTTTCCTAAGCTTCCTCACTTGTTTTAAGGGAAATAATAACTGTGACCTACCACATGGGAACTGAAGGACATAATTCAGGCTTTAAAAAACGCTGAGAGAGGAGATACTAAGGAAGTTCAAGTATTTATTACAAGAATTTGCAGCAAATGCCATTTTTTAGAATTCCAGAAATTCCTGAGTTAGCATGTGGTTAGTATAAAGCTATAAATGATGTTTTCTAAAGATTTAGTTTATATACACMGAACACTTTATCCATATTCTTTTGCTGATGTGCTTTTCTTATCATGCTTCTAAGCTAATATTCAGCGCTTAGAGATTTTTAATGGTGTCAGCTGTATGCCAAAGAATAATGTTAGAGGCCTCTCCTTTTTGTATTAACAGATATAATGGCAATATCAAAAAGAATGTCAAAAAAAATCACATTTTGAAGATTTTCTAGTCTGCCTGCAGTGCAAGCCATGTTCTTGACCTACTGAAAGCTAATGGCAGAGTTAGGACTTAATACTCTAGCAATCATGCAGGTGATCTGTAAGACTGAAAGGATGAGCACTCATATTATAAAAAAAGAAAGAAGGAAGGGAAATGAAAAAGCTGATAACACTCACAGCTCATTATATTAACTTTGGCCAAATACAAAAATGAAAGCAAACTAAGACTAAAACCAGTGGCCTTGAGCATAAGGAATTTAAGTAACTCAAAAGAAGTTAAGGTTCTCTGCACTTAATGAAAAAGCCACTGACCTTGAAGAGTGATCCAAGGGACCTAATTTAGAATCACTGGAAAAACAGAAAGGTTATGAGGCAAATAACCAATTCCTTCCCTAACAGGACTTCTGAATGATACCCTGGCTGAATGTAGCAATTCATAACATGAAACAGAACACACACACCAAAAAAAAAAAAAAAAAA
>NW_020448074.1:1469084-1492732 GCF_003343035.1 Apteryx rowi
TGAAACAGTTCTGCATTCTATGATTTACATCAAGTCCAAATCTACCAACATTTCCTACTATTTTATTGTAGGATTATCTTGTACTGTGGAACTATGAATTTAAAGAGAGCYAAAATTTTAGACAAGTTCAGGGTGTTAATGACCTTATTATAGCTGGGAGGAAATAGCAGGAAAGAACATGTCTTAATTTTTGCCAAAGCTAAAGATAGTATTATGGAAAGTTAAAAGACACTGCCTCCCTGGAAGTCTGTGGAATCCAACAGAAATCTAAGTACTGCTTTATTCTGCGCGGAAGTTCGCATGTATGACAGTTGCAGGGGCTGGAACTGGGACACAGATATATTTGTTTTTACCACACTATCCTGCATGGATGGGAAATACACTTCCTGAACAAATAGGATATTTGGTCTATGAAATCCATACCTCCAAGTGATAAAAACTCCTCTGGCTGGTCTCTCACTTTATTGTTATTGTGTTTGATTTCCACAGTGCAAATTAATTCAAACTTCATAATACTGATTTTTCAAAGATTCCCTGTAAGGTGGAAAAACATGTAGGAGTTTCCTCCACACTTGTCTGGTTTGTGGAAGTGTCGGCCACTCCCACAGCAGAMGTGGAAATGCCGAGATACAGCAAGAGTGTAGTCAATCTTCGCTTTTCAAAATGGGAGAGCCAGCACTGGAGAGTGAATTCTTAGGCATTAAGTAGAAAATAGCTAGGTAGAACTGAACATAACTGACCAKGTATTTTTCCTGAGAAACATCTCAAATTATCTCCATTCCCACTTAGTCATTCAACTAAAATATGTTAAGACTGCTTGCAAAATAAAAGGTAGTTCCAGTAATGGTCATTTGAGTTGGCTGCAAAACTACCTACAGGATTGGGTTTAGATATTTGTAACATGAACCACTCCAAATGGAAATTTTAATGGGGAGAACAAATTTTTCTTTTATTTCAGATTTCTTTTACTGAGCTTTCACACTTTACATACTCTTTGAGCAAAGTTTTCTTCTTTTGCACTCATATCTTGTCTGTATTTTTCTTTTTTGCTTTAAGTCAGGTCTCATTTATCTGTAAAGGCTTAAGTCATCCTGAAATTAGGAATAAAGAACATTGAGTAATTATGTATAAATTTGTAGTAGTATAAAAACTATGTATAAGTTTATTGTCACAGATCACCTTTGTATATTGATTATATTGACATTAGCAGAACTCAGACCTATGACTCTTAAAACTTCTCAAAATTACATCTAGGATAAAACAAAAGTCATCCTCCCACCCACCCCATCCCATAGACTGGATGAGATCTATTATATATCAGGTAAGTATTCAACAGAAAGATCAACAGAGATTGACAGCACTACATTTAATATACATGTGAAAATTATACACATCTCCTTGTAAGTTTTATTATGTTCTTCTGACTTATTTTAAATATTGAAAACTGGCATAATATATTTTCATTAGTGAGCAAGAATAATTTGCTTTTACTTGTTGAAACAAGTGGATTCATTCATTTAGCTTAAAGCCCTCTGTGTTTGAGCCCACCTGTGATATAGCATAGGTTGGCTTTGTGTCAAGAAATTTCAGAAGCAGTAATTCAACTTGATTATTATATCATATTTTTAAGACACTCCACCTGGCATTAGTGAAATGAAGAAAAATCATGCTTGTATATAAGTAATCTTTCTCTTGCTCTTTTCCATTTCCTTTCCTCTGAGCATTTGGAAATACTAGGACAGCACAGAATTAAGCTGTGGCACAGCTGTAATGATGGAGAAAAGACACAAAAGCCAAGAATTACACTTTTCTTTGAGGGAGAATGACCCTCTAATGACCACTGACAGCAAGGCTGGAGGCAGGATGAGTCCTTTTCCCCTTGCCTTGCTGATTATTTTCATCATTATTTCTGATAATTATTGAGACTAATGAAGCACATCTCCCTGGCTGATAGCTCTGAAATGGAAAGACTATTGCATGCTATCTATAACCTGCTTTTAAACACAGTAACCTTGACTAACTGCTCTGGTAGAAGAAGAAGAAAGAAGTTTTCTGTTCTGTATGACAGCAGAGAGCTATGCTCTGGGGATGACCTGCTCTTGGGCGGATAGCATCACCGGGGCATGGATCAGCATGTTTCCCAGTCTCCCAGCCAGGTCTGGACACACTGGGAGCAATGATGACTGATTCAGGGCTGGGAAGTAGAAGGGGGCTTAAACAAGTGCCTCAACACAAAACACCGCTCTTTAATGCTGGAAGCCTACATCTCTGAGGTGTATCAGCAGCAGGAAGAAAAGAGACTGGAATGAAACCCACTGTATACTCCTTATCACAAGTCAATTGGCAGCTGCAAGTATACAGGGATATATATTAGTGAATGCATGCTAGCCTTTCACTTAAATATCTCATCTTTGCTCTTGTGCTTCATCTTAGCTGCAGCTTACTATTTTTCAAGAGGCTTTTCTTTTGTGCTGAAAGTACGTTCTGGGTCAGATAATTTACTGCAGAAACCTGGATACTGCAAAGTACCTTTGTATTAGTTTCAATCATAAGAATAGTGATTTCATTCATAGCACTGAAACTCTTTTTCAAAACTAGACCTGCCACTTCAAAGTTGCTTCACCTGTTCCCCCTCCACCAAACCCCTCCTGTTCAGAAAGCTCTTGGGGAAGCTCACTCTCAAGCCTTTGTGTTGGGAGAACGAGAAGCAATATTTTAATATGACAGGCCTGAAAGGTCCATGTATTAAAAAATATATTTTTTAAGAGTGAATATAATGCAATGGTACCCTGTAATTAGATCTTGTATCAGTTATGCTATTTCARTAAGTTTCTCCTTAGCCTGTTCACAAGAAGGAAGCATGCTTTTAAAAGGAAAAGAAGATAGTGGATGATCAGGCCAAAACACCAGCAAAAGAACATAAGTCATCTCCAACCTGGACAGGAGAAAGACCATGTCCCTCATTCTGAACACCAAGAGTCAAGCTCTATAACCCTGCTAACGTTATATATACGTGTGTATAAACATAACCTGTGAGCAATAACCTGTTGTGTAAAAAATACCACAGCCTTAGCCTGAACTGTTCTCATCTACTGATTAAAGCAATTCAGGCTGAGACCGTCTTTAGAGAAGGGTTACTTCAGAGATTTAGTACGGTCCCTGGACTGAATATCTCCACTATGTAAACATTAGTAGACATTGCCTGAAACACCACTGGTGTCAGCTTTGAACTTTATGACTCTTTGAATCTTCACTGTTATGAGTCAAAACAAGGTGCAGTAAAGCAAGCAACTGGGAGATGTGCTACGATACTGCACCGTTGTGAACACAGGCTGTGAAATGCCCATGCAGTTGCAGCCAAAATTTTGAAGATTTTCATTGATCCCGATCCATCAGACAACATATATGCTTAAAATGGCAAAAATGAGTAACCACACTGAATTTAATAGGATCATCCTTGTATGAAGTTGCACAGTAATATACTCAGATTTTGTGTGCAATCCATTGTGTTCAGTATGTGTAAAAATAATGAAATCAAAGTAAGACAATGGTATGCAACAGACGATTTYCCCCAGAAATATTTCTGTTTTACTTTTGATTAGACTGCCACGAATCATTCACAGCAATGCTAGTTTATTCTCTTTTGAGTTGTACGGGCTACAGTATGAGAAATGCGGTTTTACATTCTCTCTTCTCGAACCTCTCACYGGAGTCAGTGAGGTGTATCATGGGGATGGGAGCGTACCTGACATGTGCCCTGGCAAGAAAGCGGGCAAGTTAAGGAAAAAGCTTTCCAGAGAATAGGGAAGCTCAGGTACAAACATACAGTTAATTATCACCAGGAAACAGAAATCAGGAAACATCATACACTTGGTTTTCTATCTGTTAAGGTAGGAATTCCCATGCTGTGCAGAACTAGCTGCTTGCAGCATTAAGTATGACCGAGCCTTTGAGCTGACATGGCAGTTGAACAGTGAAGAGGTCAAAAGACCAACCTGATCCTGGACAGATGAAGACAGACAACTCTTTTCTCCAAAAAAGGCATCTGCCTTTCTGAGGGACTTAAGTGGAGCACAATACAAAATTTGGTTTTGCTTGTCTTATAATACTTATTTTCATTATAGGCAAGCAACTTGTTTTATTACATGTTTCCTGATAATACACAGTATATTGAGTGCCAACACATTCTACACTTTCTGAGCAAAAATACCCAAAAAATCTGATACACTGCTTGCTAACAGACTGCTAGGAAAATAAATTGCCAAAAAATATAGGGTACAAAGAAAACTGAGTATTATCACCTTCATGCTCTTTGTGTCCTTATTCTGAGCTGCAGCTGACTATACTATATACTAAGCACAAAATAATCAGTTATAGCATAGGGAAAGCAATCAYATTACCTTAGATAGAGATTTCTGTATGTTTTGCTCCCCATTTACTTCTCAATCTGGTGAATTCATTAAAAAATACACAGACAGCCATCTTCCAACAGTATTTGGGACACTGGGGGGAATATGACAATTCTGAAGAAAATTAATTGAAGTTGAAGCTATTAGCACACATATTTGGATTGACTTTTCTTATCTCAGACCACAGCTACTTGAGCACATTAATTACATAGTTGATCTTTTTGAGTACAGGAGGGAAAACTGAGTTGCTCATTCTACACTGTATACTTGCACACCGTCCACTCAGGAATGTATCTTTGAATGTTAATTATCACTAAAGGAAAAGCCAACTCTGACTGCTCAAGAGAGGTCATGGTTTCAAATGCAATACATGTTCAGCTTTAGTCAAGCACGAGAAATTATTTCAGAAATATAAAAGCAACCAAATGCAAGACTGACAAAGATTAGCAAACATAACAATTAATAATTGCATTACACTGCAACTACAATAAATCTGGCTATAAAATATAGAACTAATTACAAGACACACAAATCATTAGTAGGCTACCATAGATTTATGAGGAAAACTGAGTCTTAATAACAAAAAGCAAGCAACCTGCAAGTCAACCTGCAATGCAGACTCCCAAACATTGTTCTTGAGAGAGCTTAGGAACACTGACTTTGAAAAAAACAATCACAAATCTTGGAACTCATAGTAGATGTCATCTCTTTCAATACCAGTAGTTTATATGTGACCAACTGACTTGAACACTGTTTCATGTTTAGGGCCATAAATTAGAACTATATAAAAGCATGAAGGTCACCTTCAGAAAAATAAAAAAATTAAAAGTCAGGTCTTGTAGAACAGGATAACAGTATAGAAAATCAGTATAGAAGTAGAATAGAACAATACTGATAACAGTATAAAGTGTGAAAAGGTGTGATCAGAATTTGTCTTTTTTTTTTACAAGAATATCGTTAATTACTCTACTACCTGATTACCTTTGTTTGAAAAGGCTGTAAGAGTGAATCTTGTTGAATTCATTATTATAGACTCCAAACTCTGTCTTGTATTTCTYACTCATCCTCATTTGATATATGTTGGCATATATGAACATTGCTCTATGTATGGTTGGTGAATCAGTGAGATCTCCAAAGAATCAYCACTATTATAGAAAAAGGGGAAATATCATTTACCATTTACCAAATCTAATATCTTCTTGCAGAACTAATGTATTCTTTGTGGCTGAGGTTTTAATTTAAGGAGAAATCTGATCACCTATAGCTAAAACCAGTTTGGCTTCTGAACTATTTGCGAATTAGAGAGATCATAATAATTCTGGGTAGATGGAAAACAACCAGCTGTTACCCTAAGAGGAAGTACTAAAACTTTTGAACATTCAGCTGGTATTCACTTTACCGAAGTTTATTTGAGAGAATAACTTCAAAGGGAACAAATACTATAAGTGAAGAGTCCAAAGAGTCATTCTGTACAAAATCTAACAAAGGTCTCTGAAGTAATATGGCACTTCTGGGACAAGGAGACAAAATTTCTGTGGATAAAGAAAACATAAGCTAAATTGAGACTTGAATACTTGTAGCAATATTTTCTACAAGCACTATTTATTTCTTTGTGAAAGCAATACTTTCATCTTTAAATGGATAAATAAATCAGTTTTCATATTTCATTAGTCTTCAATTTCAACTTTTTTTAGAGAAGCCAATCATGGGGACAAAAAAGATGTGTGGAATAGTACATGCATAAAATATCTGACTCCAAAGTAGTTGTAAATGTTCTATATAAGTACTATTCCTAATGTTGACATAAATTATTTCTCTACTATATCTTCTGAATAACTGTTATTTCTGCATTAACCTGCATTCTAAACTTCTTGTCCCAAAATGTGTTGACACACTTGTGCTGTAGATACCCTCATACGCCTACAGCTACCTCTCTCACCTGCACCACAAGAACCATTTTTATCCATACTTTTATTCAAACGTTCCATAAGCAGTACCACAGACAGCAGAACCATAAAACAAATGTACTTGTGCCCTTCTGATCATAGGAAGCAGGCTGGAAGGAACTCTGAAAATTCTTGCAGTCCATGCTTTGTCCCACATGGGATGAATTGTATTTAAATCATATAGCACAGTTTATGAGATTTCACTCCTAATCTTTTATCTTCATTCTAACTTGATTATAACCTTCCTATTTCTGTACAGTTTTAATGAATTATTTTGTTTACTGAAGTTTCCTTTTCTTTTCTTTTATTAATACTTTAATTCCACACAGTATGATAGGAACCTAGATTTAAGGAAAGAACGGTGTAGTCTTTACAGACACATGGAATACAGTACAATAGCCAAGCTATTTATCCTTCTTTTGCCTTTAAAACATCTAACATTTAATGGAAAATGTTACATTTAGCAACCCTCCACTCCTTGTTATTCTTGAGTTTACTTTGATGAAAATCAAAAATAGGGAACATCTTTTAAGATACAAACTCAATTGGCTGCAAGAGGTTTACATGAGTCTGAACTTAGTTCCACAAATAGTTCATAGAGCTGAAGAGAAGTATCTTCCCTAGAAGCACTTGTTGGTTAAATTACATGAAAATCAAACAAACTAGAGATGAACAGTTGATTTGAATTAGGTTCAAAACCTAGTTAATACATATAAACCACTGAATGAAACCTGTCCTATGCCACCAAAGAATACTTTTTTCCCTCCCTTTCATTTCCAGCAGAATAAATCCTTTCTTTGTGTGTGATATTGCAGGAGGGAAATCTGGGCCATACATTCAGGTCCATTCATCAACTTTTTTTTCTAATTTGTAAAAAAAGTTTTATATGCTGCAAAAGGAGAAATATAGCAAACCTCCAAAGCACACAAGCCAACTGATTATTTAACACAGAGAACAAAAGCACAGCATTCAGTGGTAGCAGCAGCAGCTTTCTACTATATAAAAGGCATATTTGATCAGAAATACTGAACAGAAACACTGAGAGCTATAAGAATGTGGAGAAAATTCTTTTCAAATCAATTGAAGCTGTTAAATAAATTGGTAAAACTACAAATATGGACATGACAAGAGCCTACTCAGCAACCGAACGATTACCAACATTCTGCAGATCTAGAAAGGAAGAGGCATGCCACAGTCCGGATGACTACTGTATTTTTAATTCATATCTTTGGTCTACTGTTTTATAGCAGACTAACTTGAGGAAAATGCATAAATAATATATTAGCTACCAGTCTGAAAGTACCTACTGTGACTAGATTATTTTTGAAGTGCTACCATGATGACTATATACACAGGTGCATACAAGAAGAGTGAACTGAATATGTAGGAACAAATAGATATTTGTCAGTTTAGAATATTGCTCTGTTATGTTTTGAAAGACAGAGTGCAAAATATAACAAAATCAAATGCAATAGCAGCACTCTCCTGGAAAAGGTCAGAGGAGAGGTAAGAGGAGTTAACTGGCTGAAAGAACTAATTACTGAACATTCAGGCAACTTAGGCAGCAATGGGTTTGGCAAAGAGAAAAAGAAAAACAAAAAGTGTAGCAAAGGAACAGGGAGCTTTAAAATAGATAGTCACAATTTAGATATCCAAAGTCCATAAAATAATACATACACACGGCATGTATTCCCAGGAATCCTGAGTGTGAACTGTTACTCTTGGAGTCTTCACGATGCAGGCTAAGGTTTATTAGTAAGTACATCTGAAGAGGCAGAGTCCTGAGATAACCCAAGTACAAAAGCATACCAGTGGAAAAGGACAAGAATACAACTACATATATTGGTACTTTGCAAGGCGCTGTTAATGACCTACTGAAAATAAGAAAAAAGGCAGAAATGCCCACTGAAAAATCAGTAGGGATAGTATTGTTCTAATATTGTACTGAACATTTAATACAAAAAATATCAATTACCAAACAATCCTACCTGAGGAACTGCTACATCCAACTTAATTTAAGCCTTGTGGTTCTATACAGAACTTCAGAAAAAAGACATGTTAAAGTCAGCCCAGATTATTAAAGAAAGACATGACTAATGGTTTGATTATTAACAAGGGACTTGTTAATTAATAATACAGAGAAATTATTCATATTAGAAAATAATAAGCACATCTTTAAATAATGTTGGTTGGTTAAAAGACACATAACTAAAGAGTTAAATTGACAAAAGATGCTAAAACTTTGACTTTACTAATAAAGGATGAGAAACTTATTAGAATGATGTGGCTTTTTTAAGCTATAAATCAACATTTTGATAAGATATTTGAAATGTCTGTGCTAGCTTTTGTCAGTGTTTCTAACAAGCTCTCCTCTGGGATGTCTCAGTTCCACTGAATATTAGTTTAGGGTAAGTAGCAAAGGCTGAAGTTAGTTTGTATTTAGTTACCCTTACTTATTAGACAATTCTAACATTCCGTGTAAGCCCAATCTTGTATTTTCTGACTGGAACACAAATGTCCAGTTCTCAAGGAACACATGGTGTCCAAATCAGCTTCTGGATACTACTTTAAAAATAATTTTGGCTTCTTAATTGCAGTTTCCAGATCCCCCCTTTACTGACTTTCACAATGCATAATCAACATTTGTGATCAAAATTCCTGCTCAGCCTTACAGCAGCAAGATAACAAAATCTGAAGACCAAGAATTTAAAATCAGTTTGCCATTGAGATTTAAAATGAATAAAAATGGCTGAACTTTCATTTTTGTAAATAGGCAGAAACTGCATTGTGAATTTACTATGTATATCTCAACAGTAAACAAACAAGTGAACTTAATATCATTTGATCTGCTTTCACTTGGTCCACTTACAGATTCAGCAGCTCTAGTACTTGAAAACTGTGCTATTCCTAATTCAAGTCTAATTCCTTACTTCTATTTTATGTAAGTGTTGCTAGAAGGCAATATTCAAATACCTATTCAATTTAATAAATAAAATGTCTAGAATAGAAATCRCAGTGTTTTTACTTTCAATTTTGAATTTTACATTCAAATACATAAAAGACATGATCCCTGCCCTGAGAATTTGAAGTAAAATTCAAATAAACAAGGAGTGCAAGCCGGACAAWGACAATTTTGTGTTGAGACATTGTGTAGATGGTCAAAAGCAAGAGAATAAGGTTTTAAATAGGGACTAAAAAAAGATTATAACAATTATTAGTATTTAAATATGTCCTTTATCTGCTTCTACTTGCCAAAAGATGCCATTTCTTTTAATTCATATCTGTATCATTGTGTACTCCCAAATATATTTTTCCTGCCTTAAGAAAAATATCTCACATTAATGAGACCTTTTCACAGATCCTGCAAAGTTAATTGAAGCAAGGTAAGTACTAAAGTTAATTGAAGCAAGGAAAGCTCAGTACCAAGGTGAAGTCATCTTCACTTAGGGTTCATATTTAGTGGGCAGTCAACCTAACAGTACGACTAAAGGGAATAAAATTTGGTGTGTCAGATTTAATGATACAGAAAGTAGAGAGATAGTATTAAAATGCAGTACAGGTACATAGTCTGAGAGTTTATGAGCCCTAGGTTTTATTACTCACATTCCCCTATATGATTGGATGCTGTATATTATAATGCAATATTCAGATGTTCAGAGCAAGGTTGTGACACTGCTGTATAAACCTTGTAATGCAAAAGGATTTAGTCTCTACAAGGCAAGTCTTAATACATATCGTTTTATGCTTTTAAAGATTATATGAAACATAACCTTTTGTACTGAATGAAACCTAAAAAACAAGATCATGACTGGCTTTACAAATTGATTTGCCTTTATTCTTTTTATTCTTTATGTTTGCCTGAAAATGTAAATCTGGCATAGTCAACTCATTCTGTAGCCCCTTCCTAGGTCACAGATTTGTTGTTTTTCTGTTCCTTTTTTTAATCAYATAGTTTCTTTTCTGCTTCCAGTGTGGCACATTTGGTCCTCTCTTCTTTCCCCTCTCCATATTACAAATTAAGGTTTATTAATAGATTTGATTTCTATGGATCCCTACTCCTTTTTTCAAACCAAGTCTCTGCACTTCTTTTGGCTTAACATACTACATTTAATTAAGGAATAATTAATGTGGACCATCTTGAAATTGCTGCCTTTTCAGAGTCTATCAAAAGCCCTTAATTTATTCTAGTTTTAATATCTTTAGATACTTGATTAAATAGTAAAGAAAGAAATGTCTGTTCTCATATAGTGAAATGATAGACTTCAGATTAGCAAAAGCAAAGAATGCCAAATTTCATCTTCATTGTATTACAGTATTTAGAATGGTGCATTTTCTCTGTAACAATGAGTTAATCCATTTGCTGCTAGAATTTTTGGTATTTTGCACTACAGTAAACATCATAAAGGACAGATTCAGCCTCTCAATGTAAGAAATGACTAAATAAATATATCACAGTATATAAACTAGATTTACCATAACAGATTAATAAGCAAATGTGCTAGTGTGCCCCCCTTTTTCCTACTTTGATTTTCAGAATTGTCAGTTTTTCCTCCACCTGAAAAACTTGCAAGAAATGCCGAAGAAAAAGATTCTGAACCATTATCATCTTATGATATTAAAGCTTGAAAAGTAGTTGGAGAGCAGAGTAACGGGAGCTGAGCCAATGCGGAGGAACTCTACCGAGACAGACACAAGCAGCCGCTACATTCCCCAGTAATTACAGGAACAGAAACTACTCTTCAAGCTAACAGTGTCTTGAGTGGAAGTATAAGAGCCCTCACACTCTCCTAGAACAACTTTTACATTGGGGAATTTTTTGATATGCTTGTTTGAATACAAGAGAAATTATTTTTTTATTTCTAAAAATTATATAGTTTTCAATCTTTTTTTTTTTAAAGCGAACAACCACTGCAACATAATTGATGAWACCTGTGAGTTTACATAATGCCAACTTGATAATTTTTCAAAAAATGATACTCAAAATTGTACACTGGCTTTTAATAAAACTGATTTCCTGTTATAGTAATTGAGTAGGTTCACAAAAAGAAAACGATGAATAAATTTAAAAATCCCTACACTATGTTTAATATGCATTCCCAGGTTTGCATTTAACTTTTGAAAGAATTAAGCATTTAGATAKACTGTATACTGTATTAAAGCCAAACTACACTATAAAACTATTATTTACTATGAATTAAAATGAGCTAAAATGTCCTGATACATAAGCCGAATCAAGACTGCAAAAAGCATGAATTAATTAATAATTATTCACTAATTACTAAAACATTAGTTCAAACTGCAGCAAAGAAACAGAGATGTGTATCTACTTAGAAAAATTCAAAATATGCAAGTGTGAGGCAGTCTATCTTTCTTCCTTTCCATATATGCCCTACTTCTATGGAGATGCAGTAAACTTCAATATATTCAAAATAMCCTCACTTCCCTTTCTATTTTCTTGTTCTGTCATCCATATATAAATCTCCGAGGGAGAATCAGTTGATGATCTGTATCTCCAAGCTAGCATTCAATTACTCGCTTCCCTCTAGATCACTTGTCAAGAGCTGCACGCTGGTAGAAGCACTCCTGCAGTGCATATCTGAAACAGTGCTTCAAACACTGATCAAAACCCACAGTTTACAGGCAAATTCTCACATTCCCGCTAGTGTGATCCAAAGCCAGGGAATAGGCGCATGGACCGGCTTTACCCATGTTTTCCATTCCTTATTATTACAGCTTTTTTTTCTTGTGTTCTTAATACGACCACTCAGTTACAAACCCTTTGGAGGTAAAGTAGCTTTACTTCCCAAAATATACTATCTTGCTTTTAACTATTATTTTTTATGAAGAAGACTGACCTTATAAAAAATACTGAAGACCCGAAGGCTGCTGAAATGAAATAAAAGCAGTTGCTCTGAAATAATAGCAAAATTTATGTCCTTGATTTCTGGCATTTCTGTTTAGGAACCACCTTTGCTCACCTGGCAAAGATATGGTCTGTGAGACAACAAGCAACAGCAGAGCTGGGGAGAAAGAAAACAACCTCGACTAAACTGGATAAGAGTAATAGGTATGAAAAAAAGTAGTGAGTGTGAAAACAGGAAATTACTGAGAGGGCTAGTGCTTATTCAGCTGCCTGTATGCAGTGCGTTGCAGATACGAAGGAGTTATGTCTTCTTTGGGGACCCCTTGTGACTGATATGTCCTTAGCTCCCCACCCAGCGAAGATCAGCTGAGGCCACGCTTAGCTTTGGGGACTTTCTCGAGGTTTTTGAAAGAGAGGTGTTGCCCAACCTCCCCTCCCCACCCCGACCGTGAGCACCGGCATCGCCGGCCGTGTCTCCCTGACTCGCGCAGACGTGGTGGATGAGGGAAAACGAATGCTGTGCAATGCCAGTGGGCGCAAGACTACCGCAAAGCTAAAGCTACTGCACAACACCGCGCAGCCTGATATACGGTCGCACACACTGCTGCGCCTGCACAGCTAACTGCAGATAAAATCCGTTCGGACTCAAGGATCAGGAATGCTTTCCCTTGCAACTGGTCTAAACAAAGGCACCATGGAAGTATAACAGTGTGCAGGCGCACCACCACCGCCACGCAGCAACCCCGGCCACTACCCCAGCACCCGCGTGGGTACTGATCACCCGGCAGCCAGGCCAACAGGCCTATTAATGTACTCACGACTGTTACGAAGAATTGTCTAGTATTAAAGAAAAGCTAGCATTTGTCAGTTTTTTCTGATTTTTTTTTCTTTTTTAGTAAAAGTAGTAGTCACACAAAGGAAGTCCTTTTTCTATTCTGTCAAATCTGCACTTCTGCCAGGAGCAGAAAGCTGTGTTTTTTCTTTGAATAATTTCGTTTCTGATTTTCACCAAAAGAAAAAGCAAACTGAAAAAGCAAATTGTCAGAATTACTGGTAAGAAGTATAATTTCTGCAGCACTGCCTACCATGTTCCCATCATCTACGAATTCTTAGAGCTAAACATAAGGTAATTGCCATCCCTCTAAGCTGTTTGCTCTTGTATTCTAATAAGAATATGGCTTTGTCTGGAAACCGATGTGAGACCCGTTCTAAGGCACCTGGAGCCCAGCTAAAACTATTTTTTTGAAATCGCTACTGTTCTTTGGATATCCACTGCTTAATGAAAGTTACAATTCTGTGAGAAGCTCAAGGGGGGCACTGACTCTTTAAGCAGGTATAGCAGGTATATGTTTCAGAAAAGGGGGAGACTTAAAAAGATCTGTATTAAGATATTCAAATTATTCAGGTTAGAGTGAAAATGTTCAGTCTTTCACATCCTATCCCACGTTTTTCTTCTCAACTATAACAAACCTAATAGGAGGGAGGATAAAGAAGGACAGAATCTAGCACGTTTCGTTACTGAATGTGTGTCACCAGCGCCACTGGCAAGCTCTGCCATGAAGAACAAGTTCTAGAGCTGTTATTTTTCCCTTAGTAATTGCTGCGAGAATTAAGGACACAGCATAATTCGAAACTAGTGTGCTTTGTAGCAAACAAACAGTAAAACCCTCACAGATCTTGGGCACAGCAGACCGAGACAGTGCTTTTGCAAGCAGCTGCTGTTCTGAAGGGGAAGAGCGGATTACCTGCGAGCACCAACACGCATCAACTCCGGCCAGTGCGGTTTGGTGCTTCCTCTGCTTCGGCGCTGACTTCACCAGATGCGGAGAGAAGTACTGCTTCCCCGTAACAAGTGTTCCCTGGGAGCATCTGTCAGAACAGAAAAACAAGGGGGTTATTCACTAAGATTTACAGTTATAAGACATATAATACCCAATAGGAAATAATTACTTATGCAGCACAACAGCTGAGCATGGGATTTTAAGAGGGGCTGCGTAACTGACCAATAGCAATATTTGAAATAACACTGCTTAGGAGAAGATTAATTTAGCAACAGGGCATAATTCAGCCCTACAGGCACCGGGAAGGCACGTTATCTTGCATCCAGCACTGCAGATTGGACTTAGGGGTATTATAGGTTATTTCTAGTTTTTCTCTGAAGCATGTAGTATTAGCCACTGCCAGAGGCAGAATATCAAACATTTATCTGCACCTACTTCCTCCATAATGAAGGACTAATTCAATTTTATAACAACAGGACAGGCTAGTAATGAGTTGGAGATAAGGTCGAGAAGCGTACGCATACTTGAGGCTTGTGCTTGCTGCTGCAACAGAAGCAGCAGCCGGGCTTGGCCGCCTCCCTTAGCACTGGATTAGAGCTCTGACTTTTGCCAATGCCTTGGCAGATTTTGAATGATATCTTATATATTTATTTAAATATAAATTTCAAGTGCAGTGCTCGCTTTAAAAGGGCTAAGAAGGTAGACTGACTTAGTGATGCTGTAGCAGACGAAGTTATTGTTTGCCATTTCCCTAACACCCTTATGCTTTGAAACCACATTCTGCTGCCCCTTTTCTAGTTAAATCTCAACATATGACTAGTTTAGATAAGCAAAGTTTACTGCTTTTTATTGGAGTGATAACAGTGTTACCCAACCCTGAAACTTAAGCTACAAAACACTTTGCTTCCTATTCTAACAAGGGACTGAAGCAAGATTTCATTACTTGAAAATGATGAAACTTGACTAAGAGGGAAAGTTTCAGTTGCTGAAATAAATTAAGCTTCATCTAAGCCCCAGTGAATTAAAAAAAAAATGCTGCATTTGACACATTTCCTACTTGAAAATGAAAATCAAGTATATAAGGATTGAAAAATATGAACCATTATTCACAAAGAAAACCCTCTAACTTGTACACTAACTTTGGAAACAAGTTCATGCCTTTCATCATCTAACTATCACCCCAAGGCCATGACCTGACATTATGTTCATTAGAAGCAATAAATATAAAAACCTGTAGTTGCAATAAAGCTGAACATGAAAGTGGAAGAAAGAAATTATAATTCACTTTAAGGATGTCTATCTAATATTTTATAAGCTTTTAGGTAATATTAAATGATATGAGGATTGCAATTTTGTATTCTTGCATTTTAATTTTATATCAGATCATTTAAAATTTCAATTGTTGCAACACTTTATAACAAAAACAATAACTGCACTTATGAGTGTAATGAAAACTATTAATCCATTTCAGATTTTGTCAAAGCAGGCAACTGTGCAGTTCTGTATATATTATTTTAATAACCATACTATTATTAAGAACATAAGACCTCTCGACCAGTAAATGTGAACTTTTGGAAGAGTGAATTCTGAAGAACTAGTGTACTGTGCTTCAGAATCATGTTCTCCAAAACCCGCATCAATTTCTACTTTCAATTCATTTGCCCATCTTGAAAATCAAAGACAAAAACAAATGAAAAAACAGTCCTCGCAAGTTACCCTGCTGTAAAAAAGAGGAGAAAGCATTTCTCTAACATACATTTTGCTGGATTATTTATACGTGAAGGATCTCCATTGATCTCCAGCTTCTTTGATGTTTTCTTAGAAGTCCATGCCCATTTCTGCACTGCGCTAGACACTGCTATAGAGTATAGCACTGTATAGAGTTCCCTTGGTGTTTTTATCATGTATAGTCAAAATTCAAATATATGTTTCATAAAGACATTCAAAACACGGTTCTCTTCTTACGTAGTGTTGTACCTGCAGCCTCTCTTTTGTCCGTAAACCTCAGTTCTATTTTACATGAATGCATTTATATAAGTAAAGGAAAGCTAAGGGAAATCTCTGAAAATGAGGAAAAATTATCATTAATGAATCAAAAAGAAACCCCATCCACGTTGTTTAGGTTTTCTTATTGCAAATGACTTGCAGCTGCACAGGCAGCTGCACAGTGAGGGCCTTCGCGGCAAGTGCAGCTGAGGCTGGAAACCTGGCCGGCTTCTGCTGGCTCTCTTGATCCTTCCAGATATGCACAGGGTTCCGGCTGGCCCAGTTCAACAAGCCCACGCTGGTGGGCAGAGGCAGCTGCCCGGCTCTAACACCCCACGGTGCTTCAATCCCTTAGCCAAACTGGCAGGCACATTTCTCCTGATGCCCCTCGCTCACAGTCTGGCAGATTCAAAGGGAGAACAGACCCAGCTTCTTTACTCCTTACATGTTTACAGTCTTCCTGAATATATTCCAAAGTGCAAATTGTGTATGCCTTACAGGCTCCTACCAGCACAGCAAACCTTATGAGACTTCATCTATTGATAAGAAGTACCTCCACATTTATAGAAAGGATTTCAATATGTGTGTGACACAACAGGTTAGCATATCCTCAATATTTTTGCTCAGTCAGGAATTTAGAAAAGTTACCCTGTCTTTCTAAGGCTTCTGAAAATGCCCAGGAGCTCTTGTTAATTTTCAGAATGAAAAGAAAAAACTCTGTGAAACTCAGTTAACATTTCCCCGTCTCTCGTGTTATTACATAAACATGCAGTACACATACCTTTAAAGAAAACTATTTTTTCTCATCTATTGGGAATGGTATCTTGCTATACCAGCTTATTTTGTAAGTTTGAAAGGTGAAATTTGAGAGTTTGCCCTGTAAATTCTGTGAATCCTAAGATTACAGAAAAATATATTACAAAGGTCCCATTATTTTTCTTCTGTTTGTTATTCTCAGTTTCTTGGAGTTCTTGAGCCAATAATTCTTGGAAATAAAGATAAGAAATGTATTAAAGATCGCATTTTTCATATTTCTCTTATTTGCTATAATATAGGGAATCATGACCAAAAGGAAAAAGGTTTTATTAACAAAACAAAAAGAATTCTGAACAGAAGACACTGTACTGAACAGAAAGACCCAAGATGACATTAATTGCCTGGACTGTTAATTAGTAATGAGACTGCTTGTTCTGTTATTGTCATGTAGAGAAGAAGGTAAAGGCATTTATTTATTTTTAGGGTCTATGGAGAGATTTCTTTAACTATGCAATGTACTTCTGCCCAGCATAATTGTTTCTTTGTCAGTAGTCTCATTATGCAGAATACCTCTTGAGGAATATAATTTTTCCACAACAAGCTTGGCAGTAATCCAGCTCTGAAATAAAGGTGTCTGTTGATCCATCTTGAAAGCTACCATGCATGCATATATATGTTCAGATATGCACACTCGCACACTTTTTCAGGGTATTAAGTTGCTTCTTCGAAAATGAACTAATATTCACTGAGAATACATTTTCAACATGGAAGCTGTGGGATTTCTGAGTGAAATGAAAAGTTTCTTGCTGTTCTGTTTTTTCAAGACATCTTTAACACCCTTTGATCTAAAACTCCAACCCCAATGTATATGATACACAAGTAAATAAAATTACCTATGTAAAACTGTGGACATAAATATGCAAAGTTTTTACACCCACTGTCAGTCCTGAAGATCACTGCAAGTTTTGATGAAGTTTGAAAAAATATTTGTGAATTCAAGGAGAATTTGTGAAATCTTCCTTTCACACTACCAAGAAAAAAACGGTTTTTCAATGTCTTGAAAACTTAAGACAAAGTCTCTATACCATTTGTGCCCCACTTATCCCTAGTATCCCACTTAGTTGTTTTTCCATGGGAAAAAACAAAAATCCAGAATGGAACATTTTCTTGAATAAGGACTTCAAACCATTTCCACAATCTTTGATTAATTTAGTTCCCAGGAAGAAAATTCTCTGTTATTAGCTTAAGTTGCTCAATAACTTGATTTCTTATAGATGTAAGTACACTTTCCAGATATATAGTAACTAAAGATGTTCAAGTCTGAACAACATGACTGACTTTAAGAAGGGGTTGCAGAAGTGTGGAAGAAAGGAATTATAGCCTATTTCTGAAGAATGGGTACAGATAGACACCTTTTCAATTTTTCCCTTTTCCTTTTCCCTATATCAAAGTAGGAAAAATTCTGTAGGCAGAAAATGATCTACTTGCATTTGAAGAAAATTTTCTAGGTGTTATCCTTAATATCAGCAGTATATTTCAATCCAATCCACTTGGAGATTGCTATTTAAAAAGAATTAGCTTGTAACAGAATTTTATTCCCCTAGTTCACAGAACACAAGAGATGTCTTCAGCTTTTGAGCCTAACCTTTGACTTTTTTCAGGCTATTTTGCACAAGGGATATAAAAATTGTCTTCCCTCGTTGAAATGATAGAGTTAATTTTAACACTATTTTTCTTTGTTGTTCTAAAATCAGTGCAAAACAAAGGAATTATTTATAATTAATAATTATCTGAGGATCACTTATACCAAGAAGATTACACAGCAGCATGGTGCCAGATAAACAAAAGAAGGCTAGAAAATAAACAATGTGTACAATGGATGGGGAACGTCATTGAAAGGAATTGATCAACTTTCTTTCCTCAAAATTATTCAGCAGTTTTCCTTCATTGAAGAAAGTACATAAAATATCAAAAAGATTAAAGTTGATATACATGTACACAATGAATCAAAGATTACTGTATCTTATGCAGTTCCAGTTTGTCATGCTGATTACCATGTAACATTTTGGGCCTCGGCATCTCCTTAGATTATTACTGTACATTACAAAATGTAACTTCTAGCTGTGCTAATAAAGAAGGGAACGGGCAGGTACACCTGCACATTTTCTGTTTAGTCAATACCCAAATCTACACATTGTTTTCACAAACAAGACTGATATGCCTATAAAAAGGCTTGGAAAAGACTACTTAGGGGAAAGTATAATCTGAAATTATCACAGGGTATTTAATTGAAACTACCTAATCCAGTAAATATCACTCAGGTATTTAATTACATTTCAAAAAATTTTAGAAATACATCATTGTATAAAAAATAGAAAAATACAAATTAATTGTAAAGACTGTATGAAACATTTAATACTACCATATCTAAGATGTGAAACTAATGAAAAGAGAAAAACTTCTTTGGATACCCTAGAAAAATGATACAGAAATCTTAAAATACAGTGTCAATTAAACAAAATACAAACCTGGAAGGTTATACTGCCTCAACACTGGAATTAGAATCCCCTACAACTTGACTACCCTAGAACTCCCTGCCAGAAAACAATATCCAAAGTACTCAGGCACTTTTAGAAAAGGAATTTTCCCATTCCAAAATCTCTGGCTCTCTAGACCCCACAAATCAAATAAATGGATGGAGATCACAGCCTTCTAATTTCTCTTTCTGAAAATCCTGAAGTAATCCTGATACAATTTATTCACAAAATATCACATATATAAATGTCCATAAAAGAACACACAAATCCCAAACCACTGCATAGAAACTGAATGTCTTTGTAAATTATTGTAAAAATAATGTTTGTTAGTTGAGAAGAGTGATTTACTTTGTTGAATGATCAAATATTATTAATATGTATATGGCATATGTATCAAATATTATTAATATGTATATGTAGGAATATGTAATATATGACAAAGTTAAGAGTGCAAATGGAACCGTCTTCCCAAATTCTGGTTCTCTTACACATCTGAAATTACAACATTCATAATTTTGATTTTTATATAAATTTCTGTTTTGTTATAAAACACATTTTTTGTATACATTTCTTACTTTGAAGATGTTTATTTTTAAGCATCAGTTTGCAAAAGAGAATAGAAGAATTCTGGAAATGTCTAGATGAGGACCTTTCAACATAACACTATTTTTGTTGCTGGATATATGTTTTGTGTCTTTGCATATTAATGGATGTTCTAAAAGTTATCTGGATTAAGCATCATCAAAGTTAACAGCCTCTTTTTATAAGACTATGTTTTTCATTTTAAGATGCTATTAGAATAATAAAATTGATGCCTAGTGGGCTAAAAGCAGACTGCCATTTAACATATTTAATGACCATCTGGAGATTTTTATTCAAAGTTTTATTTGTATTTTCTTTTAAGCATTTCTTACTTTTTTAGGAAGAAAGAATCTCACTTTGCCTTTCCAAATTTGGAAGCATTATGAGCTACAAACCTTAACTCCTCGACTCTATTTCTTTATCTCTTTTTTCCTTTGTGTTGTGATATAAACTTGTTTTTTATTGATCGACCGTAACTACCATAATCAAAAAAAACAAACGTGATCACTCTTGCCGGAACAAAGACTACAGTGAAAGGACTTGGGGACTGACGGGTGAAGTATTTGTATTCTATGTTTGGAGAACTACAAAAACCAGAAGAGCATTCAGTGCTGTTCTCCTCTTCATCAGCCTTTATGACCATTTAGAAAATGCATTACATACATCCCAAATGCTCTGTATGGAGGAAAAGCTTCTTTCATGTAGCACAAAACTTAACAAAGCACTGCAAATTAATTTGTGTATTTCTCCCCTTCTTCTTTAATGAATGATCGGTAAAGCTACCACATATCATCCGCTTCATCATCATCAAACTCTTCTATAAAGCTTTAGTCCCTCTAAGCACTGGTGATCGCTTTTATTTGTACTGAAGTATGTTGTCTGATCTATTTAAAACTTCTCTCTGAAGACATCTAACCTAAATTTCCAGTAGAACTTAACCAACATTTAGTATTTTTTTTGTTGTGAATATTTCATCTTGCTAAACATACTTTTACACATTTAGATTGTCTAAACATTAAAGCAATACAGTAACTTGCTAAATATTTGCATTCACACTGTGGTAAGCACCATGTTAGACTGAGTCAAGAACGGAGAAGGATTTCTGAAGAATATTAGTCTGTGTGTTCATAAAATGTATGCTGGACTGTTTGCCACTTGGCAACTTAGTTTTATAGTAAATGCTGCTTTCAATGCCATTTTAAGAAGTTTCTAATCATCAAGAAAACCTTCCTTGGGGTTGATTCTATGGTTTTTATGGTTTTCAGATTTTTCCTGAATATCAAATATAAAGAAGTTCTCACATATTGCCTGGCTTTGATCCGCTCTGTTAACAGCTTGTCCTCAGTACAAGAATTAGTTGTTAATAACATGATTATTCTATTTTGAAGACACACACAGATGGAGGGAAAGACCAGTTTGGTCATTACTGGGCCACTGGCATCATCTTCAGAAAACATTTCTCTGTCCCAGTCCTTGCCAGTTTTAATATTATACTCATTAATAAAAGACAATAGGTATCATCATATACATTATTTTGAAATCTATGGATAATATCATTAATTAATTAGTGCTAATTTATTAATATTCTTGCATAATCATGTGCTGTGCCATTGTGAACCTTTGATTGATCATCCCGCTAAAATTTAAAAGTAGAAGAATGACATAATCATAGATAGTGCAATATATGAGCAAAAAAAAGTGAAATAAGAGTAGCAAGAATTTTTGTATTTGTACAGTTTTTGAAAGAACATTTCTCACATTCTGTATTGTGTATGCCTGGCATAAAATATGTAACTTATGCTACTTATTGCTGTAACACAAATGCTTGAATAAAATCTAAAGCAGAGTAGCTTACAGATTGAAAGGAAAGAATCCAAAAATAATTTCCTCTCATAACAGTTGTGGCTTTTGTCTTTTCCCCCTGAAATTGTGCTGCACTTTCCGTGCTGTATCTAAACCTCCAAAACCTCTTCCTTGCTGTGATGGCAGCAGCTGTCAGCAGCATCTGGCCATCTTTGACTCCACAGGGGGTCCTTCAGACGGACACCCTGGGAAAGCAATTCTCTGGCAAGACAGACAACTGCGGCTCCTGGTTAAAGCGCTCTTCCCTGTAGGTACCAGCACAAGACCTCAAACTCCTGAGTGTCAGGAAAGGTCATTATGGAAAGTGGGGAGAATCACCTTGACAATCAAGAAAATCTACGAAAAGCTCTTACCATCTAGTAATAGTTTATCCCCCCTGTCAAGTGATAAACACTGCTAGTGTACAAACCACTGCAACATCTGCCAGTATGCTCAATTCCAAGCACGAAGACAAAGCTCATTAATCCAAAAACATTGTTAGATTATGGGAAAACTTCTCTGTAGAACTATAAAACAATCACCATCCCCTCATAAATGAGGATATCCTTCAACCCAAATGTATAATGGGAAAAAACAGAAAACCATAGAATAAGTATGAAAGAATGTGAAACGGCGAGAATTGGGTTGGGAAAGGGAGGTGCGTAGCATATCAGATCTCTTAGGTCTCTATAAAATGTCTGATGCTGATTCACAGAAAACATAACCGTAATGAACCTCATATGAAGCCATATAATAGTTAGTTCATACGAAAGTCTTGGATCACAGGATATCACTGGAGGAGCTTGAATGCAGGTTTAGGAGGGAGATTCTGAACACAGCCACGGCATCGTGTGGCTGACAGTTCACCGAACCACCTCAGGACAATGTCCACCCATTCAAACACCTCATGCAAAATAAGTAAAGATCAGATCTATTTAACTGTGCATGGATGCCTGAAAAACCCATTTTGGTTACTTTTGATAACATATTTTACTCTGATTTATATACTTGAAAATACAGTTTGCCGTAACTTTTTGTCGATATGTCTAAAATATAGCCAAATCTCAAACATAAGGAGAATCAATAGAAAAGTTTTGTTTTGTTTTGTTTTTGCTCAGGCAGCCTTTATTTTATGCATGCAGTTTTATTCTGCACTTCCCTTACATTAACTATTTCCACGAGACCATATTGAAACTATAAGTGACATCATTACAAGAAAACAACAGGTCATGGCTTAGTACCTGCAATTTCAAAAACAATTCAGAGCATATGCATATTCAGAAGGAGAAGTCAGAAACACTGAAAAGCCCAGAAAAAATATGCCTAGATATACAGGATAAAATTGCAAAAGTGCTGTAATTCTTCATCATAACAAAACAGAGACAGCATACAGAGAGCAGAACTGCAGCAAAAGCTTAGACAACTGGACTACATTTGTCTTAATTTGCTTCACTGAGTTATGCATAACATTTGACATACATGTAGTCATAAATTTAATTTATATGGTTTGCCTATGACTTTGTTACCCATTTTCCTTGTTAGTATGAAAGATTATGTATTTAAAATTGTTAGAATTAACTTTATTTCACCTGATCCTCT
Source organism: Apteryx rowi (assembly GCF_003343035.1). NCBI lineage: Eukaryota > Metazoa > Chordata > Aves > Apterygiformes > Apterygidae > Apteryx > Apteryx rowi. The sequence goes on from NW_020448074.1 coordinate 1,492,386, forward strand.
TAAATCAATTGAATAATAATTGAAACAGAACTATATACACAACTCTCATTTTTCTTCTAACAAATAAGAATTGTATATATGCGTGTTCTTCCATTGTATTCTGCACTGGAAAATAAATGACTGTAAAACTGTATAAATGGTAGTCGTTGAATACCTACTTAAGTGCGGGTTAGATGAGTGGACAGTGAGGTGGATTGAGAACTGGCTGAATGGCAGAGCTCAGAGAGTTGTGATCAGTGGTGCAGAGTCTAGTTGGAGGCCTGTAGCTAGCGGTGTCCCCCAGGGGTCAGTACTGGGTCCAGTCTTGTTCAACTTCTTCATCAATGACCTGGATGAAGGGACAGAGT